>NC_140010.1:21381425-21441425 GCF_964263955.1 Coregonus lavaretus
AAAGTAAATGTATTCTAATATGATCATCATTTACAGACCCATTGAAGAAGACCGGGGTAGCGAGACTTGAAGAGTACAGTTAGTCACAAACAGCCTGTGGTTTTTGCATGTGGTTTTTGCCAACTGCCTGGCTGTTTACCTTGGATCCCAGTTGTCTCTTGGAGCTGTATTATACACTCTGTGTATGCGGAACAGATGATCAATTCACTGAAAATTAATATTATCTACTTTAAACTTGATTAAGTGCTTTTTTGTTCTTTTCAACCATTTCCCAGTTCCTACTATATAGTCCTTTAAACCATTATCCTCTTATGATTTCACAGGAAATTGGAGTGTTGTGCTGCAATCCCACAGTGCCCTATAAATGTGACACTGGTGGCAGAGGCTGCAGTGTGCAGCTGGTGAGGGGGTGAGGTAGGGGTTTGGTAGGGGTCAGGGTGCACACATGTGTTCCTGGTTAGCCCGCCCACCAGATCATGAGACCCGGATAGTACTCTGAGCCTCTGCAGCTGGAGACTTCCTGTGATTTACTGCCTCTGGCCAGTGGTCACCCATAATGCTCCTTTCTATAGAGCTCAATCGGCTTCAACATTCTATTCTATTCTATTCTATCATCTTTATATGATGTAATTCCTACTATCAACAACCTTTACAGAATATAAACATTGCCTCTTCCCATTATAAAAGCTTACGGGGCTAGTTCCAACATGCACCATAAACCGTATTAATCCTAGTTGTTCATGCTGATATTAATTGTGAAATTAATTAGGCTAGTCGAGGCGAACCCTACAACCTTGGGGAAATCATCACCTGCTCTGAGTGCTTGTGAAGGTGATGACATTAGCAGGTAACGACAATAAATCAACCAATGTTAATACAAGAGGTCGATCCACTCGTATGGTTGGGAAGATCACATACGCTACTGTACACGGCCAAAAACTGGAAAAGAGTGGTGCTGGGTTGGATTGATCAGATACAATGAATTACTGTGAATAAATCTTTCTTATCTTTCACATCAAGGGATCCATCCATGCAGAAATAGATGAAGCAGCGTATCTGGTAATTGTTCTGATTTATCAACATAATAAGGCCTAAATTGGAGGCCATTTAGTGACATGGGGCTCACACTTAGAAGCCAAGTCATTTCTGTGTGATCATACTGTAATTGCCCCGTGTTCTGGGAAATGCATTCCTTTGGCTGTCCAGAGATGATGTACTCCAGCTAAAACAATGTGCAGACAACCTCTCAATGACCTCTCAGTGACCTTACTGTTGTTCCAGACTGGCAGTTGATGGTTTACAATTGATCTCAACTACGTCCCCCTAGACCCAGTAGTGTGATCTGTAACTTTTATGATGTTGGAAATATAAACTGTTATGAAAGCCTTGCACTGACTGTAGGCACCTCCTCAACAAGGGAGCCAAAATACGTTACAGTACAGTGAAAACAGGGGAATATCATCCATCATTGTGAGAGGTCAGCGTTCCTATAGGAGTAGTTGTAATTTGGGATATACTGTATCTAAAGTAGATGTGTTTAGGGGTTCTCACTATGAAATTAATCTAGAGCCCAAAAGGTGATAGAGATTAATAGCATCTTCTACATATTACATAACTATGCAGCCTCTAAGAGAAAGTTAAAGATCTAATGCAGCCGTTTTTATTTCAATATCAACTTATTTCTGGGTAACAATAAAGTACCGTACTGTGAGTGTTTTCAATTAAAATGGTCAAAAATAAACAAAAATAGCTTCTTAGCAAAGAGCAATTTGTATATATATATAGCTGATCTACCCCCTAAAAAATAAAAATAAATGATAAAAAAGATAAAAAATAAAAAAGCTATTTCTCAAGCAATAATTTTTGCTAGGACTGTCTGGGAGTGGTCTGTCACGTTCGTTCATGAACGGGTCAGACCAAGGCGCAGCGTGATATGCATACATGTTTATTTGACTTATAAACACAACGACGAAGCGAAACGTGAAGTCCAAGGTACACAAACAACATACCTAACACGGAACAAGATCCCACAACCCACTAGTGCCAATAGGCTGCCTAAGTATGGTCCCCAATCAGAGACAACGAGCGACAGCTGCCTCTGATTGGGAACCACACCGGCCAACATAGATCTAGACGTACTAGATCTAAACCTAGAAAATACAACATAGAACATCACAACATAGAAAGTCACACCCTGACTCAACAAATAAGAGTCCGCAGAGTCAGGGCGTGACACCGTCTGTTATTGGCAGAGGTTTGGAACTGTCTTTCTTATTTGTCTATTCACTAATTTACCGCCTGATGATGTAACCAGGCAGGCCAAAACTCCATCCCACCACAACAGGCTGAAATGTTGGTCTTTCCAAACAGCTTTTACATTATCATAATTTTCGACGTCCATCCATGCCTGAGGACGTCGGGAGATGGCGTTGAAACCAGCCACTAGGGACAACAGTGAGCGCTGTTACCTTCAGGTATCTGATTCTAAAGGTTGCAAGTTCGAATCGAGCGAAAGAAAGTTGGTTCTTTAAATAAATGTTTTAAGCTTATCCCAAACCTTAACCCTTCGGAGTTACTGTGAACAGTCTGCCTCTGATTCGAAAGGTTGCAAGTTCGAATCGAGCGATAGAAAGTTGTTTTTGAGATTTTGTTTTACGCCTATCCCAAACCTTAACCCTTACCTTAACCATTCTGAGTTAATGCCTAACCTTAAGATTTTGGAGTTAATTCCTAAACTTAACCCTACCTAAACTTAACCTTAAGCAAATTTGATGTTTTCAACAACTTCGAAATTTGACATTTTAGAAACATGGATGAACGTCTAATTCTGAAGTGAGTCTGTGAGAGCTAGTTGCATTTTCACAATTTCACAGTATTATTCCATAGTGTGGAAATATATATAAAACACAGGAAAATTACATTTTTGACTGCACTTGGCCTTTAAAGAGGTTAGCTCTAGGTCTCAAGAGTATTATGTATTTTACTATCAGAAATGGAATTAACAGAGGAGAGAGCAGTTACATAGCATTTCTTATCCTGTTTTCAAAGGTTTTACTTTTTCAAGATTAGTCAGGCATTTTACTTTACTTTTGAATGTAAAAGATAGAGTCAATTTGATATGTACTCTAAGAAAATGCATTCATGTCCTATTTATTCCATGATAAATCTTCCTGCTACGTGGCACACATGCTTTCACAATGACTTTAAGAGATATGCCAAAGATAAACATATATTGTTTCATTGTGACACCACCACTCATGCCCCACGGGTGGCAACCCTGGTCATGGGAGTGGGTTAATGTTAGTATGTGAATTCAGGAAAACGTTGAGATATCCATGTCACATACACCGATCCCAAAGACAAGGCCACAAAGGGCAGGTCAGCAGACTGTGAGTTCAAGATACAGGGGCTACGTGTGGACTGTAAGGTCTCCCTCAGCCAGACAGACCACCACACACACACACACTCCACCCACTTCCCCATTGTTGGGTGTGTTATCCTGCAGTGGCCATTCAGACTACTGTAGCCCTGTGGCACACTATCTACAGATCAAACATTGTGGACTTGGGCCTTCGCTCTCTTTCTCTTCCTTTCTCTCTTCTCTTTCTTTCACTTATCCCTCTCTCGCTCACGCCGATGCATGTCATCAATGAGGCATGCGCACCTGTCTGGTACACAGAGCATCCATTTTTAAGAGGTATCTACTTACATATAGGACTGCACTTCTGTGTCCTTCCCCAGACAGTGCTCTTTCCCTGGTAAATTGTGTAAAGACAGTTGCTATACAGTACATTTCTAACTGTGCAATCACAATATGAATAGGAGCAGAATACATCATTCCCATTCCTTAGCAACACCATCGCTGCATTTGCCTAAGGGATATGCAGAACAGTGTTAGACTCCAGTCTTTACTTTACTTGAGTGATTCTGCAATTAGTATAATCACCTGGGAGAGAAAAGTCAATACCAAGGTCTATGAAGTGTGTTATACATAATGCAGTATTCATGTATCTGTTTCTTGAATACTAATTATGCATCACCGGTAAATGAAAAGTTTATTTCCAAAACGCTGTATCCACCAATTTTTCACATTTGTGTTTTTTCATCAGAAATGATTGCTTATGTGTACCTTCATGTGTGTGTAAAATATTACTGTTCTCAGATTTTTTATTCATTGATTTTAGATGTGTATGAAAATGTGTTTTTTTGTGCAAAATGCTATACACTTAGCGTACAAAACATAAGGAACACCTTCCTGATATTTAGTTGTACCCCCTTTTGCCCTCAGAACAGCCTCAATTCGTCAGGGGGGCATGGACTCTACAAGGTGTCAAAAGAGTTCCACAGGGATGCTGGCCCATGTTGACTCCAATGCTTCCCACAGTTGTGTCAAGTTGGCTGGATGTCCTTTGGGTGGTGAACCTTTCTTGATACACATGGGACACTGTTGAGCGTGAAAAACCCAGCAGCATTGCAGTTCTTGATACACTCAAACTGGTGCACCTGGCACCTACTACCAAACCCTGTTCAAAGACACTTAAATCTTTTGTCTTGCCCATTTACCCTCTGAATGGCACACATACACAATCCATGTCTCAAATGTCTAAAGGCTTAAAAATAATTATTTAACCTGTCTCTTCCCCTTCATCTAAGCTGATTGAAATGGATTAAAACAAGTGACATCAATAAGGGATCATAGCTTTCACCTGGTCAGTCTATGTCATGGAAAGAGCAGGTGTTCTTAATGTTTTGTATACTTAGTGTGCTGTGGTACTATCTGGATGATTTCCTGCTGTTCACCAATACCTGGCGCTACTACTTATTCCTCTGAGAGTGAGGCGGATATATAACATTTTGCAAAAAACATGATTATTTGACTCTCTGAAATGAAACCATCAAGTGATATGTTTCAAACAAATACATTTAACAACCCCATGCCATGATTAGATAGTGAAAAAACACACCAATCTTTTTCATAATTTCTTTAAACAATTAAAGTTAATTTACCAACATTTCTAAAAATGGATACAGAGCATTTTGGAATGAAACTCTTCAAATATATAGGCTATGTCATTTATCGTACAATAACATTAGAGTATGTGTATGGTACAGTGTCACGAGGAAACCTCACATCAAGATAAAGAAAAATAACCTCACTGAAATGTTTACAGTACTAATATTGACAGTATGATAATCAGGTGCAGAAATACAAACAGGTTAAGATATCACAAGATTCCAGACTTTAAGGTGAGAGCAGTCTTAAAATAAACTAATGCATAATACTACATTTACAGTTGAAGTCGGAAGTTTACATACACTTAGGTTGGAGTCATTAAAACTTGTTTTTCAACCACTCCACAAATTTCTTGTTAACAAACTATAGTTTTGACAAGTCGGTTAGGACATCTACTTTGTGCATGACACAAGGATTTTTTCAACAATTGTTTACAGACAGATTATTTCACTTATAATTCACTGTATCACAATTACAGTGGGTCAGAAGTTTACTAACACTAAGTTGACTGTGCCTTTAAACAGCTTGGAAAATTCCAGAAAATTATGTCATGGCGTTAGAAGCTTCTGATAGGCTAATTGACATCATTTGAATCAATTGGAGGTGTACCTGTGGATGTATTTCAAGGCCTACCTTCAAACTCGGTGCTTCTTTGCTTGACATCATGGGAAAATCAAAAGCAACCGGCCAATACCTCAGAAAAACTATTGTAGACCTCCACAAGTCTGGTTCATCCTTGGGAGCCATTTCCAAATGCCTGAAGGTACCACGTTCATCTGTACAAACAATAGTATGCAAGTATAAACACCATGGGACCACGCAGCCGTCATACCGCTCAGGAAGGAGACGCGTTGTGTCTCCTAGAGATGAACGTACTTTGGTGCGAAAGTTCAAATCAATCCCAGAACAACAGCAAAGGACCTATATCCACAATAAAACGAGTCATATATCGACATAACCTGAAAGGCCGCTCAGCAAGGAAGAAACCACTGCTCCAAAACCACCATAAGAAAGCCAGACTACGGTTTGCAACTGCACATGAGGACAAAGATCGTACTTTTTGGAGAAATGTCCTCTGGTCTGATGAAACAAAAATAGAACTGTTTAGACGTAATGACCATTGTTATGTTTGGAGGAAAAAGTGGGGTGCTTGCAAGCCGAAGAACACCATCCCAACCGTGAAGCACGGGGGTGGCAGCGTCATGCTGTGGAGGTGCTTTGCTGCAGGAGGGACTGGTGCACTTCACAAAATAGGTTGCATCATGAGGAAGGAAAATTATGTGGATATATTGAAGCAACATCTCAAGACATCAGTCAGGAAGTTAAAGCTTGGTCGCAAATGGGTCTTCCAAATGGACAATGACTCCAAGCATACTTTCAAAGTTGTGGCAAAATGGCTTAAGGACAACAAAGTCAAGGTATTGGAGTGGCCATCACAAAGCCCTGACCTCAATCCTATAGAAAAGTTGTGGGCAGAACTGAAAAAGCGTGTGCGAGCAAGGAGGCCTACAAACCTGACTCAGTTACACCAGCTCTGTCAGGAGGAATGGGCCATAATTCACCCAACTTATTTTGGGAAGCTTGTGGAAGGCTACCCGAAACGTTTGACCCAAGTTAAACAATTTAAAAGCAATGCTACCAAATACTGATTGAGTGTATGTAAAATTCTGACCCACTGGTAATGTGATGAAAGAAATAAAATCTGAAATAAATCATTCTCTCTACTATTATGCTGACATTTCACATTCTTAAAATAAAGTGATGATCCTAACTGACCTAAAACATGGAATTTTTACTAGGATTAAATGTCAGGATTTGTGAAAAACTGAGTTTAAATGTATTTGGCTAAGGTGTACAGTGGGGAGAACAAGTATTTTATACACTGCCGATTTTGCAGGTTTTCCTACTCACAAAGCATGTAGAGGTCTGTAATTTTTATCATAGGTACACTTCAACTGTGAGAGACGGAATCTAAAACAAAAATCCAGAAAATCACATTGTATGATTTTTAAGTAATTAATTTGCATTTTATTGCATGACATAAGTATTTGATCACCTACCAACCAGTAAGAATTCCGGCTCTCACAGACCTGTTAGTTTTTCTTTAAGAAGCCCTCCTGTTCTCCACTCATTACCTGTATTAACTGCACCTGTTTGAACTTGTTACCTGTATAAAAGACACCTGTCCACACACTCAATCAAACAGACTCCAACCTCTCCACAATGGCCAAGACCAGAGAGCTGTGTAAGGACATCAGGGATAACATTGTAGACCTGCACAAGGCTGGGATGGGCTACTGGACAATAGGCAAGCAGCTTGGTGAGAAGGCAACAACTGTTGGCGCAATTATTAGAAAATGGAAGAAGTTCAAGATGATGGTCAATCACCCTCGGTCTGGGGCTCCATGCAAGATCTCACCTCGTGATTTTATTAAATGGAGGAAACCGATGTTCAAATCTAAGGTAGTCAACCCTTTAAAAATAATTTGCTGAAGTGATATTATTAATAATTTTGCTCACAATGTTATTTCCCTTCATTAAATTAAGTAATTCCAATTCACACTTTGATGACATACAAAAATGATGACATACTAAATCATTAGCTAATAATTTTCTTTAATATAGACCCATACTCCGATAACAGTTTGCCACTACAGAGAATTCTCAAGGTCCTTGAACAGTACCAGTCAAAAGTTTGGACACACCTACTCATTCAAGGGTTTTTCTTTATTTTTTACTATTTTCTACATTGTAGAATAATCGTGAAGACATCAAAACTATGAAATAACACATATGGAATCATGTAGTAACCAAAAAAGTTTTAAACAAATCTAAATGTATTTTATATTTGAGATTTTTCAAAGTAACCACCCTTTGCTTTGATGATAGCTTTGCACATTCTTGGCATTCTCAAAACCAGCTTCATGAGATAGTCACCTGGAATTCATTTCAATGTCAAATCAAATCAAATCAAATTTTATTGGTCACATGCGCCGAATACAACAGGTGCAGACATTACAGTGAAATGCTTACTTACAGCCCTTAACCAACAGTGCATTTATTTTAAACAAAAAAGTAAGAATAAAACAACAACAAAAAAGTGTTGAGAAAAAAAGAGCAGAAGTAAAATAAAGTGACAGTAGGGAGGCTATATATACAATAAAATAAAGTGACAGTAGGGAGGCTATATATACAGGGGGGTACCGTTGCATAGTCAATGTGCGGGGGCACCGGCTAGTTGAGGTAGTTGAGGTAATATGTACATGTGGGTAGAGTTAAAGTGACTATGCATAAATACTTAACAGAGTAGCAGCAGCGTAAAAAGGATGGGGTGGGGGGGCAGTGCAAATAGTCCGGGTAGCCATGATTAGCTGTTCAGGAGTCTTATGGCTTGGGGGTAGAAGCTGTTGAGAAGTCTTTTGGACCTAGACTTGGCACTCCGGTACCGCTTGCCGTGCGGTAGCAGAGAGAACAGTCTATGACTAGGGTGACTGGAGTCTTTGACAATTTTGAGGGCCTTCCTCTGACACCGCCTGGTATAGAGGTCCTGGATGGCAGGGAGCTTTGCCCCAGTGATGTACTGGGCCGTACGCACTACCCTCTGTAGTGCCTTGCGGTCAGAGGCCAAGCAGTTGCCATACCAGGCGGTGATGCAACCAGTCAGGATGCTCTCGATGGTGCAGCTGTAGAATTTTTTGAGGATCTGAGGACCCATGCCAAATCTTTATATGTGTGTCTTGTTAAAAGTTAATTTGTGGAATTTCTTTCCTTCTTAATGCATTTGAGCCAATCAGTTGTGTTGTGACAAGGTAGGGGTGGTACACAGAAAATAGGCCTATTTGGTAAAAGACAAAGCCCATATTATGGCAAGAACAGCTCAAATAAGCAAAGAGAAACGACAGTCCATCAATACTTTAAGACATGAATGTCAGTCAATCCGGAAAATTTAATCAGTGATTTTCAAGGTGGTAACACCAATGACATAAAACTGAGACACACACATTATACTAGTACATTTGGATTTGTTTAAATAGCCTTCTTTGTGTGTATAGATCTATACAATATACAGTGCCTTCGGAAAGTATTCAGACCCCTTGACTTTTTCCACATTTTGGTAGGTTAAAGCCTTATTCTAAAATTGATTAAATTGTTTTTTTCTCCTCATCAATCTACACACAATAGCCCATAATGACGAAGCAAAAACACTTTTTTTCTAATTTAAAAGAAATAAGAAACTGAAATATCATATTTACATAAGTAGAGCTCTGTCAGAGTGACCATCAGGTTCTTGGTCACCTCCCTGACCAAGGCCCTTCTCCCCCAATTGCTCAGTTTGGCCGGGTGGCCAGCTCTAGGAAGAGTCTTGGTGGTTCCAAACTTCTTCCATTTAAGAATGATGGAGGCCACTATGTTCTTGGGGACCTTCAATGCTGCAGACATTTTTTGGTACCCTTCCCCAGATCTGTGCCTCGACACAATCCTGTCTCGGAGCTCTATGGACAATTCCTTCGATCTCATGGCTTGGCTTTTGCTCTGACATGGACAGTCAATTGTGGGACCTTATGTAGACAGGTGTGTGCCTTTCCAAATCATGTCCAATCAATTGAATTTACCACAGGTGGATTCCAATGAAGTTGTAGAAACATCTCAAGGATGATTGAAGGGTCTGAATACTTATGTAAATAAGGTATTTCTGTTTTTTATTTTTAAAACATTTACAAAAATGTCTAAAAACCAGTTTTTTCTTTGTCATTGTGGGGTATTGTGTGTAGACCGATGATGATTTTTATTTATTTAATCCATGTTAGAATAAGGCTGTAACTTTGGAAAAAGTCAAGGGGTCTGAATACTTTCCGAAGGCACTGTGGATTGTGTATTCAGACTGCGTGTGGGTTTTCAGTGAATTTATGTAAATCAGGAAGCTCATCTGCATTTCCTGCAGTGCAGAAAAATTCTCAGCAACAAAATATTAAATGAAATACATCTGTACTTAAAACAATGTATAAACAAAGTTTTGCATTACAAAATGACTTGCATTATGTTTTATCATTGATAAACAGTTAAATATATACCAAAAAATTGATGATGTGTAACTATTTGTCATTTTAAAGTGTTTTTCATGGTTGTGAAGGCAAGGAATGCAAATGCCACCACAGTTCAAGAACAACCTACCTACAATCCAGTCCAAAACTATGAGATGTAGATGTTTTGTACATACACCTGATTCTCCCATGTGTTGAGGCCATGGATGATGGTATCAAAATCTAAAACTGTATATTTTAATGTATACTCTTGTTTCCTGCTTGTATCTAATGTCCCCATCTTGTGGCCACTTTGTGAACTGGTTTTATGAGCGTTTATAGATCATTATGAAGGCCTCTAGGTTCCTCTTGTGGTTCAATTCTGACAACACAGTTTGGCTTTCTGCAGTTAAAGGGAGTTTTTCCTGATTAGATTTCATGGTGAGGAAAAACTCTTGGACCTACTTATGACAATTCTGTGAAATAGGAAGCAGGAAGCAGGATGCCAGAACTCTGTTCCAGAACAACATGAGCTTTCTTAAATGTTTCTGCACACACAGCCTGAAGTAAATTACACTGAACAAAAATATAAACGCAACATGCAACAATTTCAAAGATTTTACTGAGTTACAGTTCATATAAGGAAATCAGTCAATTGAAATATATTCGTTAGGCCCTAATCTATGTATTTCACATGACTGGAAATACAGATTAGCATACTGTATGTTGGTCACAGATACCCCCCAAAAAAAGGTATTTGCCTCATGCAGCGCGACACATCTCCTTCGCATAGAGTTGATCAGGCTGTTGATTGTGGCCTGTGGAATGTTTTCCACTCCTCTTCAATGGCTATGTGAAGTTGCTGGATATTGGCGGGAACTGGAACACGCTGTCGTACACGTCGATCCAGAGCATCCCAAACGTGCTTAATGGGTGACATGTCTTTTGAGTATGCCAGGCCATGGAAGAACTGGGAAATGTTCAGCTTCCAGGAATTTTGTACAGATCCTTGCGACATGGGGCCGTGCATTAAAATGCTGAGGTGATGGCGGCGGATGAATGGCACGACAATGGGCCTCAGGATCTTGTCACGGTATCTCTGTGCATTCAAATTGCCATCGATAAAATGCAATTGTGTTCGTTGTCCGTAGCTTATGCCTGCCCATACTATAACCCCACCGCCACCATGGGGCACCATACACGCGGCCATCTGCCCGATACAGCTGAAACTGGGATTAATCCGTGAAGAGCACACTTCTCATTTTTACATTTTCGTCATTTAGCAGACACTCTTATCCAGAGCAACTTACAAATTGGTGCATTCACCTTATGATAGCCAGTGGGACAACCAATTTACAAATGTTTTTCTTTATTTTTTTCTCTTTGGGGTGGGGTAAGGGGGGGGTAGAAGGATTACTTTATCCTATCCCAGGTATTCCTTAAAGAGGTGGGGTTTCAAGTGTCTCCTACTTCTCCCGCGTGCCAGTGGCTATCGAAGGTGAGCATTTCCCCAATGAAATCGGTTGTGATGCCGAACTGCAGTCAGGTCAAGACCCTGGTTAGGACGACGAGCATGCAGATGAGCTTCCCTGAGACAACTTCTGACAGTTTGTGCAGAAACTATTCGATTGTGCAAACCCACAATTTCATCAGCTGTCCGGGTGGCTGGTCTCAGACGATTCCGCAGTTGAAGAAGCCGGATGTGGAGGTCCTGGGCTGGCGTGGTTACACATGATCTGCGCTTGTGAGGCCGGCTGGATGTCCTGCCAAATTCTCTAAAACGACATTGGAGGTGGATTATGGTAAATAAATGAACATTAAATTATCTGGCAACAGCTCTGGTGGACAATCCTGCAGTCAGCATGTCAATTGCACGCTCCCTCAAAACATGAGACATCTGTGGCATTGGGTTGTGTGACAAAAGTGCACATTTTAGAGTGGCCTTTTATTGTCCCCAGCACAACTTGCACCTGTGTAATGATCATGCTGTTTAATCAGCTTCTTGATATGCCACACCTGTCAGATGGATGGATTATCTTGACAGAGGAGAAATGCTCACTAACAGGGATGTAAACAAATTTGTGCAATTCTTTTTTAGAGAAATAAGCTTTTTGTGCGTATGGAACATTTCTGGGATATTTTCTTTCGGCTTATGAAACATGGGACCAACACTTGTTCAGTATACAGTTGAAGTCTGAAGTTTACATACACCTTAGCCATATACATTTAAACTCAGTTTTTCACAATTCCTGACATTTAATCCTAGTAAAAATTCCCTGTCTTAGGTCAGTTAGGATCACCACTTTATTTTAAGAATGTGAAATGTCAGAATAATAGTAGAGAGAATTATTTCTTTCAGCTTTTATTTCTTTCATCACATTCCCAGTGGGTCAGAAGTTTACATACACTCAATTGGTATTTGGTAGCATTGCCTTTAAATTGTTTAACTTGGGTCATTAAACCCCTACAACTCATCCAGAACGCTGCAGCCCGTCTGGTGTTCAACCTTCCCAAGTTCTCTCACGTCACCCCGCTCCTCCGCACACTCCACTGGCTTCCAGTTGAAGCCCGCATCTGCTACAAGACCATGGTGCTTGCCTACGGAGCTGTGAGGGGAACGGCACCTCCGTACCTTCAGGCTCTGATCAGTCCCTACACCTAAACGAGGGCAATGCGTTCATCCACCTCTGGCCTGCTGGCCCCCCTACCTCTGCGGAAGCACAGTTCCCGCTCAGCCCAGTCAAAACTGTTCGCTGCTCTGGCACCCCAATGGTGGAACAAGCTCCCTCACGACGCCAGGACAGCGGAGTCACTCACCACCTTCCGGAGACACTTGAAACCCCACCTCTTTAAGCAATACCTGGGATAGGATAAAGTAATCCTTCTACCCCCCCTTACCCCCCCCCCCCCCCCCCCCCACCCCCCAAAAAAATACAAATAAAAAACATATTGTAAAGTGGTTATCCCTCTGGCTATAAGGTGAATGCACCAATTTGTAAGTCGCTCTGGATAAGAGCGTCTGCTAAATGACGTAAATGTAAATGTAAATGTAAATGCATGATACTCATATGCAGTTGCTCCTATCATGCACTAGATGGTGGAATCTTTCTGCCTAAGTATGCAAAGCGGGTGAGACCAGGGCCTGTATCCACAAAGCATCTCAGAGTAGGAGTGCTGATATAGGATCTGTCCATATAATCCTATTTATTATGATCTAGAAGGCAAAACTCATCCTAGATCAGCTCTCCTACTCTGAGATGCTTTGTGGATACGGACCCTGATCTGAGTGGTGGTTGTGAAGAACACACCAATAGAATGAGTACAGTACATCTCTGGTGTTGGTGACAGTCTGTGTCACGATGAGATTGTATTGTGACAGACAGACTGATTGATTTAGCAGAGTGGCACAACTCAATGGGTGATCATGTTTTAAAATCTAATATATTAATACATATTTTGAGATATCAGAGAATTTGTGATATGAGATATCACTTAGTTTTATACAAGTGATAATGGAGTGAATGATAGACTAACTTTTAACATCAAATTTCGAATTTTCTGAAATCCATTTTAGTTTCTGATTGATTACACATAAAACCACTTGGATGATTCACACAATATAGTATTACACAAATGCAATATACAATATTCCGATCTGTTGTCTATGTTACATTTATTGTAAATCTGTCTCCTCTTGCTCTGAGCCACCCTGAGAACACAGTGTGGTAGCCTGCTGGTTGAGTTAGATACGGTATTCAGAGGGATTGGGGAGGCAGATTGAACAAGCTCTGCTGATCCATTGTGGAGATTGAATCAGGTGTTGGGATTTAACACAACACTTGAACATCAGCACAATCCTCCAGTGACGTCTTTAGACTGTGTGTTTCTGTATAATTGTGACACAAGTGTACTGCTTTTAACAAGTCTGTCTGGTAGCACCTTCCTGAATATCTCTCTTTAACAGTGGTTGAATAAATGGCTACTTCAATGTGCTAAAAGGATTCTGGACAATGCCTTTGATAAAGTTCCACTTCTATGTATGCTCAGTCATTGTGGTGTGCTGGTGTATTACAGTATTTCCATTTGTGCACACAAAGTGAAAAAGGTAAAGCTACGGCCACAAAACTAACAGCAAAGCAATTTCTACAAACAACAGACAATTCTGTTCTTCCTCCAAATACCAAGTAGTATTCATGTATCCTCAGTTAAACTTTCATAAGCACCCTGAGCACTATGCAGACGACAAGGTGAAGGTAGGAACCAGGTTTGGGGTCGATTCAATTTATATTCCTGTCAATTCAGAAAAGTAAACAAAATTCCAATTCAAAATGTTCCTAATTGAAAAGCAATTTCAGTGTAGTTCCTGAATTGACTGGAATCTAAATGGAATTGACCCAACCCTGGTAGGAACCCTCTAAAAGAGGCTGTAGTTCCCTTGGAGATGTCACCTGCAGTGGGAACTAAGGGAACATGGCAACTGGTATGGCAACTGCTTGGCCTCCGACCGCAAGGCACTACAGAGGGTAGTGCGTACGGCCCAGTACATCACTGGGGCCAAGCTTCCTGCCATCCAGGACCTCTATACCAGGCGGTGTCAGAGAAAATTGTCAAAGACTCCAGCCACCCTAGTCATAGACTGTTCTCTCTGCTACCGCACGGCAAGCGGTACCGGAGTGCCAAGTCTAGGTCCAAAAGACTTCTCAACAGCTTCTACCCCCAAGCCATAAGACTCCTGAATAGCTAATCATGGCTACCCGGACTATTTGCACTGCCCCCCCACCCCATCTTTTTACGCTGCTGCTACTCTGTTAATTATTTATGCAGAGTCACTTTAACTCTACCCACATGTACATATTACTTCAACTACCTCAACTAGCCGGTGCCCCCGCACATTGACTCTGCACCGGTACCCCCCTGTATATATAGCCTCCCTACTGTTATTTTATTTTACTTCTGCTCTTTTTTTCTCAACACTTTTTTGTTGTTTTATTCTACTTTTTTTATTAAAAATAAATGCACTGTTGGTTAAGGGCTGTAAGTAAGCATTTCACTGTAATGTCTGCACCTGTTGTATTCGGTGCATGTGGCCAATACAATTTGATTTGATTTGATTTGCTGTGATGCATGTTTTACATCCACCTCTCTCTCTACATTCTCTAACCACACATTCAATATTTACCATTCTGGAAGAGACAGCTTTAGCGTTTGAACATAGACATACCACCAACCCCCAATGCATTTACTATATCTCATATGCTCAGTACATTGGGTAGTCTGTTATTTTTTATTGCCCTACTTTAGCAAGCTGACACAAACTCCAAGATAGTGCACTGTACAGTGTTACTGTAACTAGATGTCAGATATTTTGACTGCCATAGCTAGCTGAGACAAACTTCAAGATAGCAGATGGATCCGGGGCAGAGACATTTAATCAGCATATTCCAATATTTTCCTCCTGCTAGGTTAATTCACATTAGAATAGCAAAAGTTAAAAGAGCACTTTGGGTTTTATGTTTGATGAGGGAACTTTTTCTATTTAGCCTCTGATTAGCTGTATAATATAATCCAATTCCATTCCCAGACGTTCAGTCGGGGTGAAAAACTGCCTCGCTCCAAAATCTGCAGGCACTCGCTGTCACTACACACTACACAGAACCCCACTAGTAATATGACTTTGCCACCAGGAAATAACCCTGATGTGAAACTTTCTTCAGTCGTCCTTTAGGGCTAGTGGGGGCCCAATAATTAGTAATTAGCATTGAGACAGATAGCTGAGTGTGATGATAGTCTCACTCTCATTTCCCAATCGCAAAATCGGCCATGGAATTTAATTATGCCTACATGAGGCCTATAGCTTCTGTCTGAGCACATGCTGAAAGTAATTAAAATGTAACTGAGACATGCTTAAAAGTTAATCACAGATATCAGGACTTCATCCTAAATGTATTATGGATAAAAAAGAAAGTCACGGAAGGTGGGTTAGATGTGATGTGTCAGAAAGAGAATATTACATATGAGGACGAAATGGTGCAGTCAACAGTGAACTTAGGCTATCCAATATCTGCACTACACCCATCCATCAAATCTTAAGGCCATATTCTCTCTGCTATGGGTATATTGTGGATTTATTCAAATGTTTCTTGTGAAAGTTGCTTATATTGAAAGTGTAGGATCTTAACATCATAACTAGGTTTCATGAATTTACATTCTTTTCACCTCTTAACCTTACGGAATAATGTCTGAATGATTCCATGATACTGCCCCTACACAGTCAGTGTGGATGCCAGAGTAGACAGCATTTGTATGCAAAGCAATGGATCCGGGTAGTCCCCTGTGGAGCCTAACTGCTCATCTCATCTGTGAAAGTGTAAGTATTTCTATTGATCAGTGTGGGGAATTAGAATTCACTGCCTTGCAGTCTGCTACAGCACAGCAGCATGCGTGGCCCAGTGCAATGCAGACACCTCCTGTGCTCAGCATTTGGAAGCTGGTGCTCTCTGCAGTATTTATTGCATTGAATGTATTTAATGCAGTATCAAACAACACCTCCACCCTGCAGTATCTTTGCTCAACCTATATGTAGGTTACTGTAAGTAGCAGAGGAGCCTATACTATAATAGCCTATACAGTGTTGAAGAGTACTGCTGGATCCGACAGTCAATAATGAAGTCACAACAAAACTGCTCACTGTATAAAATTCAGGCACTTCATTTATATGTTGCCATTATACACATTGGACTGTTGCTTCAGAATATATAAGTGCATCTACTTATACCATTTCCTTTAAAGACATATAATCAAAAATCTCATAAGTAGAACATCAAACCACATAGGCTACAGCAGTTAAGCATTTGAGACTTTTAATGTGACTATCGCTCCATATAGTGTTCTTTCAGTGTCTCCAGATTTCCTGTGGAGACATTGTAGGTGGTCATGGCAGGCTCCAATAGAACAACTGGCATTTGGAAGACACCCTGATGTGCATTTGATACAGTCAAGGATTAAATTGTTTATACTAATGGAACCGCTTTTTTTCTTTTCTGGCGGAAATGTTAATCATGGACAAAAGTGGTCCACTCTCTGAAATGTCAATTCAATACTTTCCATTACCCTCCATAATTAAGAACTTGTTATGGATTTTTCTATTCTCAGCACTCAAGACATCCCAGCTAAATTCTTCTTAGTACAGTTAGTGTAGTTTATCATTTGGTTTCCTTCTGATATCGATTCAGACCGCTCTTGTTCCCTTAGAAGACCCATCAGTCCTCCTCAGACATAGGAGACAACAGGGGAAAAATATATCATGTGTAAAGATAGTGAAGTTTCTAACATCTAGCATTGGGAAAAAAATCATATTTTATACATATTCTGCACCACCTGTCAGAATTGATTTCGTAAAGTCTCGGTTGCTTTCATCAACTTTCAGGAAGTTACAGTAGTGAAGAGAGAGAGAGAGAGATCGAGTGAAAGTTGTGTTTCAAAAAAGTGTAAACTACAACACTTCCATGATAATGAGATCAATTATGTTGCTTCATTGCGTTGCATCCTTCCGTTCCCCATCGATTCCTTTGACATTTCTCTTTGAAGTTGTTGCCACTCAGTTTCCAGAGCCATTCTGTTATTTGTCCTTGACTTCAATGAGGTATGTACATGATAAAAAAATCCCAGGGGATGGAGTGAAAACAAAATCTGGAATCCTTTGAAGACGGTTTGAATCATGTTTTGATTTTGCACAAAACTAAAATGATGATTTCTTTGCTTTGTGTCAGACATACAATAGGCTCAGAATTACATTTTCAACCTCTCCCTGACCGAGTCTGTAATACCTACATGTTTCAAGCAGACCACTATATTCCCCGTGCCCAAGAAAGCGAAGGTAAGATGCCTAAATGACCCCGTAGCACTCACGTCAGTAGCCATGAAGTGCTTTGAAAGGCTGGTCATGGCTCCAATTCGCCTACCGCCCAAACAGATCCACAGATGATACAATCTCAAACGCACGCCCTTTCCCACTTGGACAAAAGGAACATCTACGTGAGAATGCTGTTCATTGACTACAGCTCAGCGTTCAACACAATAGTGCCCACAAAGCTCATCACTAAGCTAAGGACGCTGGGACTACTAAACACCTCCCTCTGCAACTGGATCCTGGACTTCCTGACAGGCTACCCCCAGGTGGTAAGGGTAGGCAACAACACATCTGAACACGGGGGCCCCTCAGGGGTGCGTGCTTAGTTCCCTCCTGTACTCCCTATTCACCCACGACTGCATGGCCAAGCACGACTCCAACACCATCATTAAGTTTGCTGACGACACAACAGTGGTAGGCCTGATCACAGACCACGATGAGACAGCCTATAGGGAGGAGGTCAGAGACATGGCAGTGTGGTGCCAGGATAACAACCTCTCCCTCAACGTGAGCAAGACAAAGGAGCAGATCGTGGACTACAGGAAAAGGAGGGCCGAACACGCCCCTATTCACATCGACGGGGCTGTAGTGGTCGAGAGTTCCAAGTTCCTTGGTGTCCACATCACCAACAAACTATCATGGTCCAAACACACCAAGACAGTCATGAAGAGGGCATGACAACACCTTTTCCCCCTCAGGAGACTGAAAAGATTTGGCATGGGTCCCCAGATCCTCAAAAAGTTCTACAGCTCTACAGTGTGGCAACTGCTCGGCATCCGACTGTAAGGCGCTACAAATGGTAGTGCGTACGGCCCAATACATCACTGGGGCCAAGCTTCCTGCCATCCAGGACCTATGTACTAGGCGGTGTCAGAGGAAGGCCCAAAAAATTGTCAAAGACTCCAGTCACCGAAGTCATAGGCTGTTCTCTCTGCTACCGCACGGCAAGCGGTACTAGAGTGCCAAGTCTAGGTCCAAAAGGCTCCTTAACAAGCCATAAGACTGCTGAACAATTAATCAAATGGCCACCCGGACCATTTACATTGACCCCCCCCCCACCCCTTTGTTTTTACACTGCTGCTACTTGCTGTTTATTATCTATGCATAGTCACTTTACCCCTAACTACATGTACAAATTACCTCGACTAACCTGTACCCCCGCACATTGACTCGGTACCGGTACCCCCTGTATATAGCCTTGTTATTGTTATTCTATTGTGTTACTTTTTATTTAATTTTTTACTTTAGTTTATCTGGTAAATATTTTCTTAACTCTATTTCTTGAACTGCATTGTTGGGTAAGGGCTTGTAAGCATTTCACGGTAAGGTCTACACCTGTTGTATTCGGCGCATGTGACAAATACAATTTGATTTGATTTGAACGACAATGGAGCTTTTAGTTTAGGTATGAGCAGAGAGCCACCACAATACTGTATTAAAAGATAATTCATGTTTGTTATTTTCTGTTTATACATTGTTAAACTAGAGCAAAGAGTCTGTAAACTACGTAAAGGTAGAACTCAAATCAAAATGAAATTAAATCAACGTTTATTGGTTGAGTACACAGATTTGCAGATGTTATCGCAGGTGCAGCGAAATGCTATTTTCTAGCTAGTAGTATGTACACCTTGATATCAATGAGGTTGATATAACATCACTGAGCTCATATCAGCCAAATATACCGGTATCATCAATCTTTTCAGGCAATGGCCAATCAATGTTTTAAGATTTGCATCAGCTAGACAACATCCCATGTTAGAAACCTATTCTTCGGCTATTTGTAGTCTGGTTTAGAACCCTTTTACCTTACCATTTTACCTTACCATTTTACCTTACCCTTTGACATCCCTGAGCCTGCTACTGTGATGTATCCCATGTGATCTATCCATTATTGTATTTTTTTACATTTAATTATAATCATTTTGCAGATGCTCTTATCCAGAGCAACTTACAGTATTGAGTCCATACATTTTTGTATTTGTTCGTACTGGTCCCCCATGGGAATCAAACCCACAACACTGACATTGTGCGTGTCATGCTCTATCAACTGAGCCACATGGGACTGGGGCCGGACAGGTGCTGTCTTCTTGTCCTAGCGTCAGTCTCCATCAAAGACTCCACCACCATCTTGTCTGAACCACCTGACTTGCTCTTGTGCCTCCCTCTCTCCATCCCTCTCACCTGCTGTGGAGACAAGCCAGTGAGTAATCCTTCTGATTCCTCTCCCAGATGCACCTGTGTCTGTCTGTGTTCAGGCGAAGCAGCAGGATACTCTGCACAGTGCACACGCTTCCATATCAAAGAACCAAAGCCCCCTCAGAGAAGGCTACTCCTACCTAAGTCCTCTGTCTTGGGCTGGACACTGAGCCCGTGCACACCAGGATTCCCTGTAATCAACAATGTGCAGATAATTTGAACTATTGCCCTCGCCTAGATCTGCAACAACTTCATTGGAGATGTTGAGCATGAGAAATAGCACTAATGTGATGCCTGACTGCACACGCTGCTGCAAAAATATGGAGATTACGTGAGATAAAATTGTGCAAATCTCGTACAGTACATCTTAGTGGCTCGTATCCTTTTCTGCACTTCTGTACATTCTAGTTTGATCATTGAAAAGGTGTATACATTAGAAACATCCTGCTCACCCAGATGGTGTTTATGGTATTAATAGATGTTTTCCTCAGCCGGTGTGCCTTAGGGATGCGTGAGGATTATGCAAAGGTTTACTGCGGTGTCAAACTTGTCAAGACTATGAGGTCCATTTGTGCTTCAAACAGCCCACCCCAGGGTATTCCATATGATGGGGAAAGGAATGTGGGTGTTGATGAATGGAGTTCACAGATTGAGTATGACGGTTGGAATACAAACAATCCTCAGATGAATTACCTCACTGAAGACTGATGGCATGGCTGAGTCAACATGTAACAGCAACATAATGTGTCTGGAATGGTGGGCCAGCCCCAATTATTACATTTTACATTTGTACATTTTAGTCATTTAGCAGACAGAACAGGAACAATTAGGGTTAAGTGCCTTGCTCAAGGGCACATCGAAATATTTTTCACCTAGTTGGACCAGCAACCTTTTGGTTACTGGCCCAACGCTCTTAACCGCTAGGCTACCTGCCGCCTAGTTTCCACCACTGTATTTGGTTAGGAACACAACCATTCCATGTAGGTGTGTCTTATTAGATCGTAGAAAGCCATGATCATTTTACATGTTAATTTTCATGAATAATAGCTTGATATACCATATATTTTCAGGTGGTTCTGTTAGTTGTTTCAACAAAATTATGGAGAAACACAACATTCTCCAAGATACAGTGACCGCCCTGTAAGTAATAACCCTGTATCTGCAGAGAAGGATAGTGTTTCCCTCTCATCCATCAATAACGATGGCCAATTATGTAGTTAATTAGTTCTAATACCAGCAGTCATGTCTATCAGAGCATGGAGTATGTCTTTCCCTTAGCTCCTGCACCGCTGTAGCTGTCAAATGCAGCATGGGAAATTACAGCACACCGGCCCTGGTCTGTGTAGTAGAACAGATCATCACTGTTTGATTCCCCCAACTACTTATGCAGAGGTGGATCAAACGCCATGTGACATTCTGCATTCGTCTATGGTCTACTTTTGTAGTTACACACACTTCTAATCAATTTTGCACAGTAGGAGGGTGTGTAGCTACAGTGTACAGCGCAGTCTGAAAGAAAAATGATAGAAATTCTTCATATTTTTTCAGCCAGACAGGATTCAGGAGCAACAGCAGCTAGTCTTGTGAGAGAGAGGGATGTAAAGTGACAGGTGCTGTAAAGCACTATACATTTCTAAATTCCCCTAGGTAAACAAACTCAGAAACCGTGACTATTTTAAGTTCTGTTCAATGCAGAAGTGAATTTCTATAGGATTTATAAAACCTTGACTTTATCAAGCAAAACATTTGTTTTGGCTTAAGATTTGTAACTCTACATTAATTATTTAACAGAAGGCCTATTAAAAGAATGGATACTTTTCTACTGATTGGAGCTTATGAATACCACCACTAGAGCTATAGTATGGCAGCGAAGCTGGATCTCAAGTCTAAATGGAATTGTGCAAGATGAAAAAGAGCAAAAGTACATTCTTTCCTACAATAATTATGTTCACTTCCTAAATGTCAGTATCTTGAACGCTAATTAAGATTAGCATTAGCATTGGTTGTTAAGTCCAAATCACACAGTCTGCATTCACGTTTAATGGAGACAGGGTACAGTAGCTGACTGTTATGGGGGCTTCATTCTACAATCTTCAGTAGGACGGATGGACATACTGAAATAAAAACATAGGTATGCCTTTTACATGTAGCTACAGTATTTGTTTTGTTTCTCCTCGATATTGAATGATAACACGCCAACATCCAATCCATTACAACTATCATGTAGCCTGTATGTAAATGCTATACTGGAACAGCTGTATGTATTTTTAATGGCCAAATAAATACAATCATTAAGTCATGAAGGAGTATATAGCATCAGATAACACTGAGATACGGGATGTATTTGAATATATTCACTGGGATTTTCCTTTTATCATTGGCTCTGTTGATCCGACAACTTTAAAGCAAAACAGTTCATTGGGTGGGTTTCCTTTTTCCTTTGTGTGTAAAAGGTAAAAGGAACTGGACGTAAGTAATCAAATTTGTGGTGGTGGCCGCAGAGATGCTATTTACCTTCCATAGCCTTTAAACACCCTTCTCTGATAGAATGCAATTATATAGTAATGCATTATTCATCATTTCACCACCACTATGGCAACATAATGATTATCTTTGTTGGGGTCACAGTTGTTCTCAAAGAAATAATGCATTACAAAGGAATATCCCCTAATTACCTTGCTGTGAATAAGTGGCACTATAGGAATGTTTGCAATGCAGCATTTATTGTACATGTATTATTGTAGGTGGGTATGGAATGGTCTTATGGACTGTATTCTCATATTCAAAGAAGTGATAGATGTGGGAGTCACACATTATCATTTCAATATAATATATAAGACATGGTGTGAGTAAATGGATGAGCTCTGACTTGATGATCATTATCCCTGTTTTATGTGTATCATAAGAAAGTTAAACATTGATTAATATTGTATTGTAAAAATAGCCCTGTAATTCAAGTGAGTTACCCCTCATCACCTGTTATTATGAAGACATTAAGGAACGGTTTATTGTTCCTTTATTTACAGAGCCGGGCTCTCGTGGGAATAGATCAAGTCTGAGTGGGAAACGAGACCCTTTCACAGCTGATTTATAAATCCCAGGGCAGAAATAAAAAGCTGTACACCAAAGCATTTGGATCCAATTATCATCCATAGAATTGTGTTGTTTCCCAATTAAAAGTTGATCTGCTCCTGTGATGTAGTTTCTCTCTTGTTGGGGAGCTGTACATACATTTCTATTGGTTAACTATAGAAAAAGTTGAAAGACCTTGGAAGGTTACTGTTGTACTTCAAGACTGGGGTCAGCAAGCACAATGAGAAGACCAGGGCCCGTATTCATAAAGCGTCTCAGAGTAGGAGTGCTGATCTAGAATCAGTTTAGCCTTTTAGATCATAATGAATACGATCATATGGACAGAGAGGACCTGATCAAAGATCAGTTGCTTTATGAATACTGACCCAGATACTTACCACAACGGTACTAAGGAGAGTCCTATGGGACCAGACACATTACACAACATGACACAAGACTTGCATATAAATTAACTTATCTGAAATCACTGCACTTTATTTATCAATAAAAATATACACTTGGGAAAATCGTTTTATTTTTATACCAACTTCATGATTTTTTTCTGTTTATTTGTTTTTCTCAAAAATAATTAATACTTTCCTCCACTCCACTTGACAGAGACCAGTGTTAAATGACAGTCAATTCCACAACAAAACGGAACAAGTTGTACAACTCAAATAGCTTTGTATCATTCGGTTAACAAACCGGTTAGAAGAGGAGAGATGTTTTTACATTAGGGGGTTATGGTCTGTTCTGTCTCAGAGAGTTCTGTCCCAAACAGTCTGGCCTGCATGTGGCCCTCCAGCTCCCAGTCCTCCAGGTCACTGTAGCTGGGTTCAGGGGGCAGGACCTGGGCCAGCCCCAGAGAGCTGACCGACCCTGTGGCAGAGCCGCAGCCCTCATACGCGTACGTCTGGAGGGAGTCATAGGGCGGCCCGCTGGTGTCTTTGTCAGCGTCCACCACTCTCTGTCTGATGACGTGGTGCATGTCCTCTGTATCCAGCAGCACGAGGGACGGGCTCCGGGGCCCGCAGGCCACCAGCCACCCCTCCGTCCCAGACCTTACCTCCCGCCGCAGCCTCCTCTGTTCTGCCCCGGCGGGGTTCCGCAGCGCTGCAATGTCAAATGCCTCCGTGTCCTCCTCGCCCCCGCCCTCGTCGTCGTAGGTGACCACGTTCTCCCGGATGTCCTCCTCAGAGATGATCAACGGCTCCTTCTTGCCCTTTTTGCTCCGCAGGAGGACAAATAGCACCACGATGGCTACAGTACAGGACATGTCAGAGGAGAGGGGACAAGACCACAGCCAGTGGTGCAAAGTAATTAAGTAAAAATACTTTAAAGTTCTACTTAAGTAGTTTTTTCGGGTATTTGTACTTTACTTTACTATTCATATTTGTGCCAACTTTTACATCACTACATTCCTAAAGAAAATAATGTACTTTTTTCCCCATACATTTCCCTGACACCCAAAAGTACACGTTACATTTTGACAGGAAAATGGTCCAATTCACACACTCATCAAGAGAACATCCCTGGTCATCCCTACTGCCTCTGATCTGGTAGACTCACTAAACACAAATGCTTCGTTTGTAAATTATGTCTGAGTGATGGAATGTTCCCCTGGGTATTTGTGCTGTCTGGTTTGCTTAAAATAAGGAATTTGAAATGGTTTATACTTTTACTTTTACTTTTGATACTTAAGTATATTTAAAACCAAATACTTTTAGACTTTTACTCAAGTACTTGAGTCATTTTCTTTTAAGGTATCTTTACTTTTACTCAAGTATGACAATTGAGTACTTTTTCCACCACTGACCACAGCGACTTACAATATGTCATTACACTACACCAGTCTAAAGGTTCAAAACACACACCTGATTCTCTGATGGCAATGACCTGCAACGTGATTTGAGGGTGGACTTGTGGCCTTTTACTGCTGGAAACAAATCAGCCAGAGGTACTCCTCCAGCTTTCCCTCCCTCCCTCTCTTTCTCTCTCCCCCTTCTCTCCCAACTTCTCTCCTCCACGTGGCCACTACCTCCCCCCTCCTTCCACTTCACTTGTCTCTTACCCAGCAGGATGATGATGCAGAGCAGAATGGCGATAAAGGCCCCGGTGCTCAGGCCTGCTGTGGAGAGGAAGGCTGGGACTTGGCAGGCCTTCACCCTGTTGCTGCTGCTACTGCTGCCACCTCCTCTCTGGCAGACACACACCCGGAGGGTCAGGGTGGAGGTGCTGCTCAGGACGGGCTCCCCTCCATCCCTGACAACCACAGGAAGCTGGTAGAGATCCTGCTCCGCCTGGCTGAACTGACGCCTCCGTGCCACGATGCTGGCAGTGTTGTCTGGAGTGGAATGACAAGAGGTTGAAAATACACTGGATGTATTATGTTGACAAAAAGCCACTATAAGACTTGATACAGACATTACCCAAAATGCAGTGTATTTTTCCATTAAAGCCAAAGCACAACACAAACGGAGCACACATTTTCTTTAGATTTATTAAAGAAATTGGGTAATATGACACATTCCTATTCCACACTGAGTATACAAAACATTAAGAACATATGCTCTTTCCATGACATAGAATATATGTCAATTCAGGTGAAAGCTATGATCCCTTATTGATTTCACTTGTTAAATCCACTTCAATCAGTGTAGATGAAGGGGAGGAGACAGGTTAAAGAAGGATTTTTAAGTTTTAAGACAATTGAGACATGGATTGTGTATGTGTGCCATTCAGAGAGTGAGTGGGTAAGACAAAAAAATGTAAGTGCCTTTGAACAGGGTATGGTAGTAGGTACCAGGCACACCGGTTTGTGTCAAGAACTCAACAGTTTCCTGTGTGTATCCAGCCATCTTGACACAACTGTGGGAAGCATTGTCAACATGGGTCAGCATCCTTGTGGAACGCTTTCGACACCTTGTAGAGTTCATGCCCTGACAAATTGAGGCTGTTCTGAGGGCAAAAGGGGGTGCAACTCAATATTAGGAGGTGTTCCTAATGTTTGGTATACTCAGTGTATATTATATAAATGTTTATTTATTTAGGTTATCCTTTGATATCCTTTCCCAAAATATAAAGAACTGGCCCTGACCTGTTTTTACCCCTGAAATCACATAGGCAACCACAGAGAACAGAAGAACACAGAAAAACAGCACAACCTTTCCCTGAGGTATGAGGAGTGTTCTCCAACATTGCAGAGGATGCCCATTGTTCTCCACTTATTCCTGCTGCTATCTATAAGAAAGGACTGGGAACAGATAGCGAGTGCCTCTTCAGGCTTTATTAACACTTGCCAAAAGTACTCTATCCAGGCCAGCACAGCTGCTGCGACAGCATTTCTCATTCTGAAGAGGCTCCAGCAGATTTTCAATTTTCACGACCCAGAGCCACGCATTTGTATGCACAATCACGGCCCACATTTTCACAATGCAGATTCATTTTCCCCCAGGAGCACAGAGCCATGATAAAGCATGTCACTTGGGATGGTAAGAGACAGGGGAAGAGAGGTGGGGGGAGGAGGAGGAGGGGTGGTGGGGGGGGGGGGGGGGGGGGGTGTTCAACCCTTGCATCCTTCTGGATATCAACAAATGTATTCCAACAGAGCGAGCCCATGGGAAGGTGCTTAGGAGGAAGCATTCATTTACATAGGATTCCTATTGGCATGCAGGGGCCCTGGCCCACTGGCTTCAAGTCAAAATTCATTACTTTATCTCTTTGCCCACTGCAAGGAAACAGGTAAACAAGAAAGAGACAATATCTTTCATTCATCCTCCACTTGGGAGACAATAGAATATAAAGCCACCTCCAAGATTCTTTCTTCCTCTAAATTATTATGATTACAGCAGAGGAAATCAGAGATTATTATCTATCTCTTTAACACATCCTCACTGGAGAGTAAGCTGCTGTATGTCTGTAAGAATCTACTGCATTCACAAGGAATTTCTGGCTAAATAAATAATGTCTATCAGCTGGTGAACAGCAGGAAATCATCCAGATTGTCCCACAGCACACTGACTGAGAACATATGGCCTTTCCATGACATAGACTGACCAGGTAAATCCAGGTGAAAGCTATGATCCCTTATCGATGTCTCTTGTTAAATCCACATCAATCAGTGTAGATGAAAGGGAGGAAACAGGTTAAATAAGTATTTTTATGCCTTGAGACTGTTGAGACATGGATTGGGAATGTTTGCCATTCAGAGGGTACATTGGCAAGACAAAATATTTAAGTGCCTTTGAATGGGGTATGGTAGTAGGTGCCAGGTGCACCGGTTTGTGTCAAGAACTGCAATCCTGCTGGGTTTTTCACGCTCAACAGTTTCCCGTGTCTATCAAGAATGGTCCACCACCCAAAGGACATCCAGCCAACTTGACACAACTGTGGGAAGCATTGGAGTCAGCATCCTTGTGGAACACTTTCGACACCTTGTAGAGTCCATGCCCCGTCAAATTGAGGCTGTTCTGAGGGCAAAGATTCCACACAGCCAGAGGGAGCTAATGTATCCTACTTCCACCCAATCAGTGCACTGAAGCAGCAGTGTTCATTTTAGCTCTATCTGAGGAGTACTACCTGGTCCTCCTGTATGTGTAAACATAGGCCTCATGACACATCAGTGGAAATGTGGTTTCACTGAACAAGCGCCTGAGGGAAAATAGAGCCAGTTGGGAAGGAGATAAAAGCCAAGTACTAGGCTACACCACCACCAAGAGCACAGAGCACTGATACAAAACTCAGTGGAAGCTCACTTCCTCTGTCTGGCATCATACTGATTGCTGTGATCCATCTTGGAAGTCTACCTTGATCTTGAGATTCTCCCTGATCTGCCAAAGGAGCAATTGGGTTTTCAGACAAGGAAAAAAAGAACATAACAGTGTTCTCTCTGAATTCAGCCAAGGAGCCTTAAGCTAAAAAGAAAAAAAACAATGGCTGTTACCAAGGAAACACCACTGCAGGTCCTTCCATTTGATATTAAAACGTCTCCAGGGAGGAGAAAGTGTAAATGGTGCTAACTGTTTGACAACAAACACCACTAGATATGATTGTGTTAGTAATGACGCTCCAGAGTATCTGCCACAAATATCTGTCCCAACACATATCCCTTGTGGCGATTCAACAAAATGACATTTTTAAAATTTTTAAATCACCACAGAAAACCACAGTAACCAGCCTACCTTCATTATCCTTCAGGGTGAAGTTAGGATTGACTGGAACACCAGTTGGCAGAGCAAAGGAGAACCGTCCATTTGCAAAGTTGTCCATGTCTGATGGCTTCACTGTCTGGATCAACTGTCAGAGAAGAGGGAGAGGAGTGAGAGGACGAGAGGGAGAGGAATACGGGGGTGAGAAACGTTTTACGTCACATGTATGTTTATACAGTCTACAGTACATATGTATTAGGAGCTACATATAATGGGAATAAGTAAAGAAAGTCACTGACAATTATTATTATTGTATTATAGGTACATGTGTTTTTCCTCCCTCCCTTTCCATGAGGACATGTGCCAGTATTTCACATGCAGTCTTGTTCCAGGCAGAAGTGTATATCAGAGGTGGGGGATATGGCCTGACTCCAAGAGCACTGTTCGTGATATAATGTCAGCTCAATGAAGGAAGTTGACTTCTACCGGCAGATGACCTGAGAGTTAGAAATTCTCATATGGATAGTACACCAATTATAGTGTCTTCTAACCTGGCTACCTACACACTCTACTGTGCTATAGCATTGTCAGTCTATGAGAAGCATTCCTGAACTTGTGGTAGCATACAGTAATCCTCCCTAACAAAACATGTACAACTAGTTCTAAACAAAATTATAATTTATTTCCTTTCGATGAACATAACAGCATAATTTACTATGAATCAAGCCAAATTCCCTGAAAGTTACTTGAAGTTACTGTAATTTGTTGCAGTGTTTGAAAAAGCCCCTCGACATTTCATCTTAGCATGCATCATCTGTCGCCTTTAGCCAGCTCACTGATTATATGCTGCAGTCTGTCTAGTAATCTTAATTCAATGGGGAAAATATGAAGAGAGACTGCTATTGCGATATGAATCTGAGCAGTCGTGCTTTGCTGCACATGGGCCAAATTTGAATGAGCGATGATAAACATTTTCTGCAATCCGGCTCTGTTGCGCTTAATGCAGCTCCTATCTGCTTGTGGAGACATTGGTACATGCTGAATAATTTATAGGTTCAAGAGGCTGCAAAGGTCTGCAGCACCACAGATAAATCCATTCCTGATGGTGTCAAACACACAATAAAGGCAGAGAGGGTTTGTGTGTATATGTGTGTGTGTGTCTGTGCGAGAATGTGTGTGAGTGTATGCATGTGTGTGCTTGATAAGAGGTTTTAAAAGACAACATAGTTGAATAAGGAGAATATGAGCTAATGGGAGAGAAGGTGGGAGAGAGAGGGAATGAAGTGGAAAAGAGCAGGAAAGAGGGAGGGAGGTGAAAGTGAAAGATACTCACCTGTCCTGCCCTGGAGCTTTCACACACAATGATTTCATTGTCTCTTGCTATGTAGGGAGCATTGTCATTTACATCCAACACCTGGATTGTTACAGGAACATGGCTGACGAGACTGGGATTGTCTGAAAATAACAAACAAACAAAGATCAACATGCATAAAACCATGGAATTAAATATAACACTTTTATATTGTATCTCTATGCAAAACACTAAAACACTAAACACATATTTTAACCCCCTATGTAAATTACTACCTTAATTTTTGCTGGGGTCCAGCAAAAATAAAAATAAACAAATGTCCCAAGCAATGGCATGGCATTTTCAAGACATTGTTATAGGCCTATACAGTGGGGGGAAAAAGTATTTAGTCAGCCACCAATTGTGCAAGTTCTCCCACTTAAAAAGATGAGAGAGGCCTGTAATTTTCACCATAGGTACACGTCAACTATGACAGACAAATTTAGAAGAAAAAAATCCAGAAAATCACATTGTAGGATTTTTAATGAATTTATTTGCAAATGATGGTGGAAAATAAGTATTTGGTCACCTACAAACAAGCAAGATTTCTGGCTCTCACAGACCTGTAACTTCTTCTTTAAGAGGCTCCTCTGTCCTCCACTCGTTACCTGTATTAATGGCACCTGTTTGAACTTGTTATCAGTATAAAAGACACCTGTCCACAACCTCAAACAGTCACACTCCAAACTCCACTATGGCCAAGACCAAAGAGCTGTCAAAGGACACCCGGAACAAAATTGTAGACCTGCACCAGGCTGGGAAGACTGAATCTGCAATAGGTAAGCAGCTTGGTTTGAAGAAATCAACTGTGGGAGCAATTATTTGGAAATGGAAGACATACAAGACCACTGATAATCTCCCTCGATCTGGGGCTCCACGCAAGATCTCACCCCGTGGGGTCAAAATGATCACAAGAACAGTGAGCAAAAATCCCAGAACCACACGGGGGGACATAGTGAATGACCTGCAGAGAGCTGGGACCAAAGTAACAAAGCCTACCATCAGTAACACACTACGCCGCCAGGGACTCAAATCCTGCAGTGCCAAACGTGTCCCCCTGCTTAAGCCAGTACATGTCCAGGCCCGTCTGAAGTTTGCTAGAGTGCATTTGGATGATCCAGAAGAGGATTGGGAGAATGTCATATGGTCAGATGAAACCAAAATAGAACTTTTTGGTAAAAACTCAACTCGTCGTGTTTGGAGGACAAAGAATGCTGAGTTGCATCCAAAGAACACCATACCTACTGTGAAGCATGGGGGTGGAAACATCATGCTTTGGGTCTGTTTTTCTGCAAAGGGACCAGGACGACTGATCCGTGTAAAGGAAAGAATGAATGGGGCCATGTATCGTGAGATTTTGAGTGAAAACCTCCTTCCATCAGCAAGGGCATTGAAGATGAAACGTGGCTGGGTCTTTCAGCATGACAATGATCCCAAACACACCGCCCAGGCAACGAAGGAGTGGCTTCGTAAGAAGCATTTCAAGGTCCTGGAGTGGCCTAGCCAGTCTCCAGATCTCAACCCCATAGAAAATCTTTGGAGGGAGTTGAAAGTCCGTGTTGCCCAGCGACAGCCCCAAAACATCACTGCTCTAGAGGAGATCTGCATGGAGGAATGGGCCAAAATACCAGCAACAGTGTGTGAAAACCTTGTGAAGACTTACAGAAAACGTTTGACCTGTGTCATTGCCAACAAAGGGTATATAACAAAGTATTGAGAAACTTTTGTTATTGACCAAATACTTATTTTCCACCATAATTTGCAAATAAATTCATAAAAAATCCTACAATGTGATTTTCTGGAGAAAAAAATTCTCATTTTGTCTGTCATAGTTGACGTGTACCTATGATGAAAATTACAGGCCTCTCTCATCTTTTTAAGTGGGAGAACTTGCACAATTGGTGGCTGACTAAATACTTTTTTCCCCACTGTATATTTTTCTGTCCAGGGTTCATGCCTTGCACTTATAGTGCATGTTATGTACTCTACATCCTTTTTTTCTCAGAGCATCTCTCCATCAATTAAGGTCACATCCCCACTGAGCCTTCCCATATTTGCATATCTTGTGTTTGTCTGTCTCCTGAGGTTGGCCATGTTGCCAGGTGAAGTGTAAATTCCCTTCGAAAGGTGACCCGGTCACTCAACTAAACTCCTGCTGCCTGGCAGCACATTTCACTCCCTGAGGCTCCACAGAGAAATCATGTTCCTATTAAACGTGGGATACATAAATCATATTTTCCCATTTCACGCATCCATAAATTACAGCCACAACGACCACCAACCAACATCTAGAGTCGGGACAGGAGACGTACTAACCCCAAGCTACAGCAGTAGGCAGAATGGAACAGAAACATGCTGTGTGGTTGCACAGTAGTTTGTCTCACTTAATATACATATAGCTAGCACACAGGACATTACAAGTGACACTTTGCTAATATACACTATGCACTATATGTATAGTGTTTATGTAAGTCATGAATCCCTCATTAACATACACCAGTCTCCGGAAAGGTGCGGACTGGTTTTCCCATTAATTAAGGTGACGTAACACAATCAGCGCAGCGTTAGCTGACATTTATCGATGGCTAGTTCAGTCCATTAGCTGAACACTATTATGCAGAAAAGGGTAAAGGAAAGAGTAATTGCTTAGATAAGCATCAGTGGAGAAAGAGAGGGAGAAGAAGAATTGATTGACTCGACCACCTTCAGCATCACACTATGATGTTACACACGCAGCCCCGCATCAATCCCACAAGGCACTGCTGGCTGTTTATTTTCAAGAGCCATGTGTTTAATGTTGATACATATGATTAAAGTGACATCGTTAATGTATTCATGCAGTGTCATGAGCATATTTTATCCTCCATGTTGAAAGTCATAATAAAGTCATCATTATTTAAAAGCAAAATGATAATAAGGTAAGATGATTCCTAGATAAGGATCCTCCGCTGTGTCAGATGTTACTTACCAACCTCTGATGCCATCACAGTGATGTTGTGCCAGGCCACATCCTCTCTGTCCAGACTCCGGGTGGTCTTAATCCCCCCGTTATTCACACCAATGGTGAAATACACTTGCTCCTCTTCACTGTGGTCTATAAAATACCTACATGTAGGAGAGGGAACAACTAAAATAGAATGAATAAAATAAAGTTTGAATTGAATTGAATTGAAAATGAAATGATGCTGTTTAATCTATCATTCAAAAAACCATCTGACTTTCAACATGGAAAGGTAGAAGCTTTGAATCTTGTGATGGCGTTTTGGAGTCCAACAAAATGGCCGCCCCTTGCATATCCCATACCTTACAGGGCTTTTGGTACTGTCAGGGTCCTGAGCCGTCACTGTGCCGACCTCTGTTCCCACAGGGGAGTTCTCGTACACGTCCATGATGTAATAGTCCATGGAGAAGACAGGTGGCTCGTCTACGTCTCCGATGATGATCCGGAGAGTGGTGGTATCTTTGAAGGGGCCCAGGTGGGAGAAGCGTGGGTCCAGGTGAGTGTTCACTCCCTCTATGTGAAGCGTGTGGACTTTCCTCTTCTCATAGTTCAAAGGCTGCGGAGGAAACCGACAATCAATCCCTTTTCAAAGCCTTGCTTTTCTTTACAGTCCTGCTTCCATTGGTATTTGAGAGAACAGCCTATGTGGTAACAATGAGTACTTACTCATAGTATTAACACAATTAGCGCTAGTGTGGCCTAATGGTACGTAATGGTACTACTTCTTTTAATTCATCCCAAATAAATAAAAAGCATATTTATTAGGTAATTATTATGTATACAGTAATTACCATATTACCTTGTGGTTTCTCAGTAAACACCAAGAGAACTGTAACATAAAGCACAACCACAGATGGTTTTATTTTCACTGGAAAATGAATGTGTGCATCTCAACAGTACCTGTCTTAGTGATATGATGCCTTCCTTCTGGTCAGTGTCTGCAGTGATGGAGAACATGGCCTTCCCCTCTGCATTGGTTATGCTGTACCTAATCTCTGCATTGACACCCAAATCTTCATCAGTGGCTTTGATTTTACCCACAGCTTTTCCAATCTGAGCAGACTCTGGAACGTACAGCTGGTAGTTTTCTGTAATGGGATGAGCACATGAATAAGCAATAAGTTATTATCTTGGCATGAATGATATAGCATTTATGACTAGATGGAGGAGTAATTAGCCTACTGTTCATGCATACCAGCTAGATGTAGATGTGAATAAATGGGTCAATTAATCACATTTCCTGTCTGCTTGCAATTCAACAATCATCTGCACACTACATCATACATCATGTTTGTATCACTTACAGCCACCCCTGCATTAACAAACATCTACTATAAAGCTACAACTTGGGGAGTTTTATTTAAAAGTAACATTTGGCTGTGCAGTACACAGAAATAGAATCACTGATTCTAAGATTCAATTTCTATGGTGCATTACTTACAGTACAAACATCTTAGTGTTTTAAAACCTATATAGTGTTCGATATAGTGCTGTTTAAATCCTATGTTTTATTACAGTAGAGAATCAATATGTAAGGACAAATATTGAGGTAGAAAAACGAACAAACAGACGTCTGTGTACATACTCTGGGGGAATTTGGGAGGATTGTCGTTGACGTCTGTCAGAGTGACATTGACGGTGGTGGAGCCTGACAACCCACCCACCGAGCCGGCCATGTCTTTGGCTTGGACCACCACAGAGTAGCGCTCCCTGGCCTCTCTGTCCATGTTGGATAGGGCTGTCCTGATGACACCTGGATGGCAAGACAAGAAGGCTCTTTATATCACACTAATATCCATAAATGTCTGTTAGGAGAGATACTGTATGTATTGACAATAGACAATCAGAGAGATTCCTCCTCCATAGCATCAATCCAATCTTGGATGAGTTAGAGATGCCGGTCACTTTTATTCACAGTACTGTATGTCACAAATGTGATAAGGATGAAGGCAGGAAAAGACCGCCTGACTTGTTGTACAGGAGGAGGAACATTGATTTCCTCAAATTGGGTTTCATGTACTTCACCTTAGGAAATCAATTATAAACGGTTGACAAATTCAGCCAGAATTACAACCAGCTTTAATACCGTGTTCGCCAAACCCCCTCATGTCTTCATCATCATACTTTCACACCTACGGTGCATTCGGAAAGTAATCAGACTCTTTGAATTTTTCCACATTTTATTAGGTTACAGCCTTATTCTAAAATTGATTAAATAGTTTTCTACACACAATACCCCATAATGACGCAGCAAAAACTGGTTTTTAGACATTTTTGCAAATGTATTTGAAATACAAAAACAGAAATAACACATTTACATAAGTATTCAGACCCTTTACTCAGTACTTTGTTGACGCACCTTTGCCAGCGATTACAGCCTCGAGCGTTCTTGGGTATGACGCTACAAGCTTGGCTCACCTGTATTTGGGGAGTTTCTCCTATTCTTCTCTGCAGATCTTCTCAAGCTCTGTCAGGTTGGATGGGGAGTGTTGCTGCACAGCTATTTTCAGCTCTCTCCAGAGATGTTCAATCGGGTTCAAGTCCAGGCTCTGGCTGGGCCACTCAAGGACATTCAGAGACTTGTCCCAAAGCCACTCCTGCTTTGTCTTGGCTGTGTGCTTAGGGTCGTTGTCCTGTTGGAAGGTGAACCATCACCCGAGTCTGAGGTCCTGAGCGCTCTGGAGCAGGTTTTCATCAAGGATCTCTCTGTACTTGGCTCTGTTCATCTTTCCCTCGATCCTGACTAGTTTCCCAGTCCCTGCCGCTGAAAAACATCCCCACAGCATGATGCTGCCACCACCATGCTTCACTGTAGGGATGGTGCCAGGTTTCCTCCAGACGTGACGCTTGGCATTCAGGCCAAAGAGTTCTATCTTTGTGTCATCAGACCAGAGAATCTTGTTTCTCATGGTCTGAGAGTCCTTTAGGTGCCTTTTTAGCAAATTCCAAGCAGGCTGTCATGTGCCTTTTGCTGAGGAGTGGGTTCCGTCTGGCCACTCTACCATAAAGGCCTGATTGGTGGAGTGCTGCAGAGATGTTTGTCCTTCTGGAATGTACTCCCATCTCCACCCTATTTCAGGGATCATCAACTAGATTCAGCCGCGGGCCGATTTTTTTCTTGAACGGATGGTCGGGGGGCCGGAATAGACATGATCGGCAGGTAGCCTAGCGGTTAAGAGCGTTGGGCCAGTAACTGGTCACTGGTTTGAATCCCCGAGCCGACTAGGTGAAAAAGCTGTAGATGTGCCCGTGAGCAAGGCACTTAAACCTAATTGAGCATAATAAGTCGCTCTGAATAAGAGCTCCTGCTAAATGATTAAAATGTAAACATAATTACAAATAATTTGTAGACTACAAATTGAGCACAAGAAGCCCAAACAGATACAATGTTTGACTACAACATAATCATTTCAAACCTTGCTTGCATTGGTATACGATCATGTGTCTCTCTACATTTTACATTTTAGTCATTTAGCAGACGCTCTTATCCAGAGCGACTTACAGTTAGTGAGTGCATAAATTTTTCATACATACTCTACTATGCTTGGGAACAGATTTCTTAAATTAAAATCGCTTGCAGCTGATTTCCTGGTGTTTTTACAGTCTATTATGTCCAACAATGTCCAAACACATTTTTTTCATTTTTTTTTTTATAAGACTTGTTGGGGAACCCTGCGCTATTTGATATGCTAACACATAAGTAAGCTTGCCTTGCCTTGCCCCTCTCTGAACTATCAGCACGCCACCCCCCTCCTTCTCTCCTCCCTCCTCTCCTCTCAGCTTGACCCACACCTAAACACTGTGCTCTGGCCAGAGGCTCTGCTATGCTGCATTACTCGCTTCACAGCGTTACAAAGGAGAGTGCCATCTGCCCTAATCTTACCCTGAAGACTGAACAAGGGCTAGCAGGAAAACAGAACAGATTGACCATACTGTACATCATACACCTGTACGAGAGGGAGGCCACAGGGAAAACAGTCAGGGCATAGCTCACTCAGTACTGTAAGCAAGATGTCCTTGGTGGAACATCGGCTGGAACAACCATGGCTAAACGGTGGCACACAGGGTCTGACATGCCACAGTTAACTCTGTGTGGTGTCACACGGTGGGGGTTCAGGGGTTAACTGGTTCTCCTGGAACACTCAGGTTTTTGTCAGTTATCGGGATCACATGGGTCACAAAGATTGCAGTAAGACGACTCGTCTCAAAGAAGGTCATTTCCAAAGCTTTTGAGATGGGGTAACATTAGGTGAAAGTACAGTGACATTCAATAAACAAACATAGCCTATGTTCAACCAACGAGCAGGATATGTATCCTCAGAACATTGGGTTTAAAGGAGAATGAGTTTTAGAGCATTTGCGTGAAACGGCTCCACTCCAAAGACTGTATGGATGAAGACTCCTTAGAATTTATTTTATAGTCCTACACATATTGTAGTGGTTTCATCAGTCTGCTTTTTACCTTATGTAACCTCCCTTTTTCTTATACAATGCTCAAAAAAATAAAGGGAACACTAAAATAACACATCCTAGATCTGAATGAATGAAATAATCTTATTAAATACTTTTTTTCTTTACATAGCTGAATGTGCTGACAACAAAATCACACAAAAATTATCAATGGAAATCAAATTTATCAACCCATGGAGGTCTGGATTTGGAGTCACCCTCAAAATTAAAGTGGAAAACCACACTACAGGCTGATCCAACTTTGATGTAATGTCCTTAAAACAAGTCAAAATGAGGCTCAGTAGTGTGTGTGGCCTCCACGTGCCTGTATGACCTCCCTACAACGCCTGGGCATGCTCCTGATGAGGTGGCGGATGGTCTCCTGAGGGATCTCCTCCAGACCTGGACTAAAGCATCCGCCAACTCCTGGACAGTCTGTGGTGCAACGTGGCGTTGGTGGATGGAGCGAGACATGATGTCCCAGATGTGCTCAATTGGATTCAGGTCTGGGGAACGGGCGGGCCAGTCCATAGCATCAATGCCTTCCTCTTGCAGGAACTGCTGACACACTCCAGCCACATGAGGTCTAGCATTGTCATGCATTAGGAGGAACCCAGGGCCAACCGCACCAGCATATGGTCTCACAAGGGGTCTGAGGATCTCATCTCGGTACCTAATGGCAGTCAGGCTACCTCTGGCGAGCACATGGAGGGCTGTGCGGCCCCCCAAAGAAATGCCACCCCACACCATGACTGACCCACCGCCAAACCGGTCATGCTGGAGGATGTTGCAGGCAGCAGAACGTTCTCCACCGCGTCTCCAGACTCTGTCACGTCTGTCACGTGCTCAGTGTGAACCTACTTTCATCTATGAAGAGCACAGGGCGCCAGTGGCGAATTTGTCAATCTTGATGTTCTCTGGCAAATGCCAAACGTCCTGCACGGTGTTGGGCTGTAAGCACAACCCCCACCTGTGGACGTCGGGCCCTCATACCACCCTCATGGAGTCTGTTTCTGACCGTTTCAGCAGACACATGCACATTTGTGGCCTGCTGGAGGTCATTTTGCAGGGCTCTGGCAGTGCTCCTCCTGCTCCTCCTTGCACAAAGGCGGAGGTAGCAGTCCTGCTGCTGGGTTGTTGCCCTCCTACGGCCTCCTCCACGTCTCCTGATGTACTGGCCTGTCTCCTGGTAGCGCCACCATGCTCTGGACACTACGCTGACAGACACAGCAAACCTTCTTGCCACAGCTCGCATTGATGTGCCATCCTGGATGAGCTGCACTACCTGAGCCACTTGTGTGGGTTGTAGACTCCGTCTCATGCTACCACTAGAGTGAAAGCACCGCCAGCATTCAAAAGTGACCAAAACATCAGCCAGGAAGCATAGGAACTGAGAAGTGGTCTGTGGTCACCACCTGCAAAACCAGTCCTTTATTGGGGGTGTCTTGCTAATTGCCTATAATTTCCACCTGTTGTCTATTCCATTTGCACAACAGCATGTGAAATGTATTGTCAATCAGTGTTGCTTCCTAAGTGGACAGTTTGATTTCACAGAAGTGTGATTGACTTGGAGTTACATTGTGTTGTTTAAGTGTTCCCTTTATTTTTTTTAGCAGTGTATTTCAAGTGCTTTTAAAACCATGAAGGCACTGAAATACAGCCTCCCAAGGCCGCAGTAACAAAACAAAAAAAGAGAAAACCTGGCCAATGCTGTGGTGTATCTTATTGGCAACAATCCACAGGGTTGCCTTTCAGAAACTAAAATACTCTGCCACTGAATGCACAATAAATGTCTTCCTGTCCTTTAACAAATGAATGCATGTGAGAAAATGAGAGAAAGAAAAAAATGCTAACAGATACCTCAACCCCAGAGAATGTTATAGAGATTGCACCAAACACACTGTGGCCACAAACCACCTGCCTGGACAAGTAAGTTCAGCTGTCAACACACCAAAAGCACAATAATGCTAAAAAGCCTATTAGTGTTCAGCCGGTTAAAGAAGAAAAAAATGCCTGAACATGGAAACACTGAATTTAGCCCGACCAAATTACAGAATTCAGCAAATGGATTATACTTCTCTGTCTCTCTCCATTCTCATTCTGTCAGGGTTAAGGCCTGACCATGGAACCAATTCCTTTGGCTTCCATTCTCATTCTAGGGAAACAATGTAGTGCCACTGTGACAAGGGATAAAAGGCTGTTAGGGCCATGTTGTTGTGTTGCTTGCTTTCCTGTTGACCTTGGCATTCCCCAGTCATTCTCCCTCAGCTCTCAGGACCAGCCAGAGTGGGTGATGTGATGGGATGTCTTTGACTTTGCTCTTGACCCAGGGACTCTCAGAGGTACAGCCAATACTGTAGTCTCTTCTCCTCTCCTTTGAGGCACAGCCAAACTACCGTACAACAGTCCCTTCTCCTCTGGATCCTCTGAAGAGTAGACAATGAATGCTCTGCTCATTTAGCCAAGTCCATCCAGAGTTCAGGCATGTTGCTCATTATACAGTGACAACAACATCAATGACTGATGCAAAGTTGACATTTGCTAATGCATATTCTGGTGTAATCTGATAAAAAATAATATAATATTACGTACAAACTGTCAGAAATTTGCCCATTGTTTCTGTTACAGCATTTCATGAAAGAAAAGTTCAAACATACAGTTTAGCTCAGTATGACTGTATTGTGCTTGGCCAGATGGCTAGCTTCATTGGAGTGGGTGGGTGATGAATGAACTACATCTTTTAAAAGAAGACTGACTGTCAGACTGTTAATATCAATTAAGTCCAAAAGACAGCATGCACTTCCTTCAATTGATCAAAAGTGAAAGGTTTTATAATCCCTGCTCACATTAAAATTGATACAGTAGCTTACTGTAGTTATGTTAGTCAGATAAGGGATGGGTTATCATTAAATGCAGAGTCTTATCATAAAATATTCATCTGGGTCTTTTATTTACTCTAGTCATCAATATTTCCTGCCATACTTTTGTTGTCTATTGGAAGTTACAGGTACACTGTTCACACTGTTTAAGTATCAAATCCTCTCAGGCCTTTTATTTGAGCACCTAATCAATGTCAGATTGATCATGCTAACAATGGAACGTTTTACAGCCGTATCAGGCTCGATTTGACAGAAGAGATGCTTCATATTTAATGTCCAATTATTGTCCAATTATTGTGTGTGTGTGTGTGTGATGTAGCTCAGTTGATAGAGCATGGCGTTTGCAACGCTGTGGGTTCGATTCCCACAGGGGGTATGAATTTTTTTTTTTTTATGCACTAACTGTAAGTCGCTCTGGTTAAGAGCGTCTGCTAAATGACTAAAAATGTAAAATGTAAAAAATGTGTGTGTGCGTTTATATGTACACACGTGCATATGGGGTTGGGGAGTAACTCACAAAACAACTGTAATCAGTTACATTACCAGCAAGAATATTGTAATCAGATTACAGATACTTAAAAAAAATCCAAAAGTTACTTTACTGATTGCAATTTTGGACAGGTAACTAGTAACTGTAACGGATTACATTTATAAAGTGTTAACCCTCGGAAGGCTGTAACTAGTAACTTTGTGGCCCAAGCCGAGTCCTCAGAGCATGTGCAGACCAGCTGGCTGGAGTGTTTCCCGACATATTCAATCTCTCCCTATACCAGTTTGTTGTCCCCACTTGCTTCTAGATGCCCACCCTTGTTCCTGTCCCATAGCACTCACTTCTGTCATCATGAAGTGATTTGAGAGGCTAGTTAAGGATCACATCACCTCCACCTTACCTGACACCCTAGACCCACTACAATTTGCATACCGCCCCAACTGGTCCACGGATGACACAATCGCCATCACACTGCACACTGCCCTATCCCACCTGGACAAGAGGAATACCTATGTAAGAATGCTGTTCATCGATTACAGCTCAGCCTTCAACACCATAGTACCCTCCAAGCTCATCACTAAGCTTGTGGCCCTGGGTCTGAACCCCTTCCTGTGCAACTGGGTCCTGGACTTTATGACGGGCCGACCCCAGGTGGTGAAGGTAGGCAACAAGACCTCCGCCACGCTGAGCCTCTATACAAGGGCCCCACAAGGGTGTGTGCTCAGCCCCCTCCTGTACTCCCGGTTCACCCATGACTGAGTGGCCATGCAGGTCTCCAGCTCAATCATCAAGTTTGCTGACGACACAACAGTGGTAGGCCTGATAACCAACAACGACGAGACAGCTTACAGGGAGGAGGTGAGGGCCCTGGCGGAGTGGTGCCAGGAAAATAACCTCTCCCTCCATGTCAACAAAATGAAGGAGCTGATCGTGGACTTCAGGAGACAGCAGAGAGAGTACGCCCCCATCCACATCGACGGGGCCACAGTGGAGAAGGTGAAAATCTTTGAGTTCAATTGACAACCTGAAATGTTCCATTCAAACAGACAGCATGGTGGAGAAAGCATAACAGCACCTCTTCAATCTCAGGAGGCTGAAGAAATGTGGCTTGGCCCCTAAGACCCTTACAAACTTCTACAGATGCACCATTGAGAGCATCCTGATTGGGCTGTATCACAGCCTGGTACATCAATTGCACCATCCGCAACCGCAGGGCTCGCCAGGGGGTGGTGTGGTCAGCCCAATGCATCACCGTGGGCAAACTGCCTGCCCTCCAGGAGTAATACAGCACCCGGTGTCACAGGAAGGCCAACAAGATAAATGACTAAAATGTAAAATGTAAGATCATCAATGACCTCAGCCACCCAACCCATGGCCTGTTCACCCTGCTACCATCTAAAAGGAGGAGACAGTACAGGTGCATCAAAGCTGGGACCAAGAGACTGAGAAACTGCTTCTATCTCCAGGCCATCAGACTTTTAAATAGTCACCACTAGCCGGCCTCCGCCCAGTACCCTGCCCTGAACTTAATCACTGTTACTAGCCGGCTACCACCCGGTACTCTACCCTGCACCTTATAGACTGCTGCCCTATATACATAGTTATTGAACACTGGTCACTTGAATAATGTTTACGTACTGTTTTACCCACTTCATATGTAAATACTGTATTCTAGTCAAGGCTCATCCTATATAACTACTGCTGTACACACCTTTCCTATTAATATACAGTCCATACTGTCTATACACACCATTATACATATATACAGTGCCTTCAGAAAGTATTCATAGCCCTTGACTTATTCCACATTTTGTTGTGTTACAGCCTGAATTCAACATTTATTTTTTCTCACCCATCTACACACAATACCCCATAAGTGAAACAGACATATCTAATTTACATAAGTATTCACACCCCTGAGTCAATACTTTGTAGAAGCACCTTTGACAGCAATTACAGCTTTCTGGGTAAGTCTCTATGAGCTTTCCACACCTGGATTGTGCAACATTTGCTCATTATTATTTTCTAAGTTCTTCAAGTTCTGTCAAATTGCTTGATGATCATTGCTAGATAACCATTTTCAGGTCTTGCCATAGATTCTCAAGTAGATTTCATTCAAAACTGTAACTAGGCCACTCATTCACTGTCTTCTTGGTAAGCAACTAGATTTGGCCTTGTGTTTTAGGTTATTGTCCTGCAGAAAGGTGAATTCATCTCCCAGTGTCTGGTAGAAAGCAGACTGAACCATGTTTTCCTCTAGGATTTTGCATGTGCTTAGCTCCATTACGTTTCTTTTTTATACTTAAAAGCTCCCCAGTCCTTAATTATTACAAGCATATCATGTTAAACACTAATATTGTCCATGCAACTTATTATGTGACTTGTTAAGCAAATCTTTACTCCTGAACTTATTTAGGCTTGCCATAACAAAGGGGTTGAATATTTATTGACTCACAACATTTCAGCTTTTAATTTTTAATAAATGTGTAAACATTTCAAAAAACATAATTCCACTTTTACATTATGAGGTATTGTGTTTAGGCCAGTGACAAAAAAATAATCAATTTTAAATTCAGGCTGTAACACAACAACATTTGGAAAAAGTGAAGGGGTGTGAATACTTTCTGAAGGCACTGAATATATTTTTATTCCGGACTCTGACATTGCTCGTTCTGATGTTTCTTAATTTAATTCATTTTATTTTTGGGATTTGTGTGTATTGTTTTTTATTGTTAGGTACACTGCTCTGTTGGCGCTAGAAACATAAGCATTTCGCTACACCTGCAATAAAATCTGCTAAATATGTGTACGTGACCAATTCAATTGTATTTGATTTGAAAGTAACCTACACAACCCTGCATGTGTGTGTGCATGTGTGCCTTTAGGGCGTTCACGTGCATGCGCGTGTGTGATTGATGATCATTGGTCAGGAGCTGAACACCTCACTTCCTGATCACAGACACATGACTGTAGTGTAGAGGCAGCTCTGATTCTGATCTGTAACTGGTCTGACTCTGGGTTGACTGTGGGCTGAGTGACTAGGTCTCCTGGGCCAGTCTGCTGATGGGGCCCCAATGAGTTGCTGGAGAGAGACAGGAACAGCTGGCATTGCCATGGCCATGGCCCAGGATCAGGATGCACTGCAGCTGGAACAGTCACAACCCAGCCAGGCTACTTCAAAGCTCTGCCTTAAACCAAATCAGGACCACTCACACAAGTAGCCGAGCAGCGCAACATGGACCTTTATCAAACAGACAGTATAATAACAGATCTGGACACCCTACAGTTAAACATAGCCAGGGTTCAGCTACGCCTTTAATCAGGACCACTTTCTCAAGTAGCCGAGCAATGCAACATGGACATCAATGAAACATACTGTTGATATGATAAAATGACAAAACTAGACCTATTATAATGGTAATGCCGTTGCTTGGTTGCATTCATGACATGTGGTCGATGTGTGTCAATAGCACTTGAGCAAATGTGACCAGAACATGGCTAGGACCACCATCTTGAGTATTGACAGATGGTAAATACTACACTGTCACAATAGTCTTACTGCCAGATTCACTCTGCTTTCTTGAAACACATTGACATACTGTTCAAGTAAAGACATCCACTTATCTCCATCTTTACACTTTGTTCTCTTTAACTATATATACTGAACAAAAATATAAACGCAACATGTAAAGTGTTGGTCCCAGAAATGTTCCATACATACAAAAACCTTATTTCTCTGAAATGTTGTGCACATATTTGTTTACATCCCTGTTAGTGAGCATTTCTCCTTTGCCAAGATAATACATCCATCTGACAGGTGTGGCATATCAAGAAGCTGATTAAACAGCATGATCATTACACAGGTGCACCTTGTGCTGGGGACAATAAAAGGCCACTCTAAAATGTGCAGTTTTGTCACACAACACAATCCCACAGATGTCTCAAGTTTTGAGGGAGCATGCAATTGGCATGCTGACTGCAGGAATGTCCACCAGAGCTGTTGACAGAGAACTGAATTTCTCTACCATAAGCCGCCTCCAACGTCGTTTTAGAGAATTTGTCTGTACGTCCAACCGGCCTCACAACCGCAGACCACTTGTAACCATGCCAGCCCAGGACCTCCACATCCGGCTTCTTCACCTGCAGGATCGTCTGAGACCAGTAACCAGGACAGCTGATGAAACAACTGAAGAATTTCTGCACAAACTGTCAGAAACCGTCTCAGGGAAGCTCATATGCGTGCGCGTCGTCCTCACCAGGGTCTTGACATGACTGCAGTTTGGCGTCGTAACTGACATCAGTGGGCAAATGCTCACCTTCATTGGCCACTGGCACACTAGAGAAGTGTGCAATTCACGGATGAATCCCAGTTTCAACTGCCAGCATGTATGGCGTCATGTGGGCGAGCGGTTTTCTGATGTCAACATTGTGAACAGAGTGCCCCATGGTGGCAGTGGGGTTATGGTATGGGCAGGCATAAGCTACGGACAACAAACACAATTGCATTTTATCGATGGCAATTTGAATGCACAGAGATACCGTGACGAGATCCTGAGGCCCATTGACGTGCCATTAATCCGCTGCCATCACCTCATGTTTCAGCATGATAATACACAGTCCCATGTCGCAAGGATCTGTGCACAATTCCTGGAAGCCGAAAATGTCCAAGTTCTTCCATGGCCTGCATACTCACCAGACATGTCACCCATTGAGCATGGTTGGGATGCTCTGGATTTACGTGTACGACAGCATGTTCCAGTTCCAGACAATATCCAGCAACTTAGCATAGCTATTAAAGAGAAGTGGGGCAACATTCCACAGGCCACAATCAACAACCTGATCAACTCTATGCAAAGGAGATCTGTCACGCTGCATGAGGCAAATGGTGGTCACGCCAGATACTGACTGGTTTTCTGATACACGCCCATACCTTTAATTTGTAATTTTTTTTCAATTGACTGATTTCCTCATATTAACTGTAACTCAGTAAAAGCTTTCAAATTGTTGCATGTTGAGTTTATATTTTTGTTCAGTGTATATACTGTATATCTCTGTCACACGCACACACACACACATGCACGCACAGACACACACCACAGCCACAAACATTTAGCAATTTTTAAACTAACTCTATTGATATTGAGTGGAATCCTTTGAAAAGCATCCTCACAGAAGATGTATTTTGCTTGGGTGGATGTTTTTAACAATTCTTCAAGGCTTTTTTAATTTCTCTTAGGTCTTCAAAGCAAAGAACAAGATGTCTGAGAGCCTTTTTACAATGAGACGAAGGGGGATTAAGAATGCTAGACTACAGAACAGTCGGCAGGTACAGTGGGGAAAAAAAGTATTTAGTCAGCCACCAATTGTGCAAGTTCTCCCACTTAAAAAGATGAGAGAGGCCTGTAATTTTCATCATAGGTACATGTCAACTATGACAGACAAATTGAGGAAAAAAATCCAGAAAATCACATTGTAGGATTTTAAATGAATTTATTGGCAAATTATGGTGGAAAATAAGTATTTGGTCACCTACAAACAAGCAACATTTCTGGCTCTCACAGACCTGTAACTTCTTCTTTAAGAGGCTCCTCTTTCCACTCGTTACCTGTATTAATGGCACCTGTTTGAACTTGTTATCAGTATAAAAAGACACCTGTCCACAACCTCAAACAGTCACACTCCAAACTCCACTATGGCCAAGACCAAAGAGCTGTCAAAGGACACCAGAAACAAAATTGTAGACCTGCACCAGGCTGGGAAGACTGAATCTGCAATAGGTAAGCAGCTTGGTTTGAAGAAATCAACTGTAGGAGCAATTATTAGGAAATGGAAGACATACAAGACCACTGATAATCTCCCTCGATCTGGGGCTCCACGCAAGATCTCACCCCGTGGGGTCAAAATGATCACAAGAACGGTGAGCAAAAATCCCAGAACCACACGGGGGGACCTAGTGAATGACCTGCAGAGAGCTGGGACCAAAGTAACAAAGCCTACCATCAGTAACACACTACGCCGCCAGGGACTCAAATCCTGCAGTGCCAGACGTGTCCCCCTGCTTAAGCCAGTACATGTCCAGGCCCGTCTGAAGTTTGCTATGATCCAGAAGAGGATTGGGAGAATGTCATATGGTCAGATGGTCAGATGAAACCAAAATATAACTTTTTGGTAAAAACTCAACTCGTCGTGTTTGGAGGACAAAGAATGCTGAGTTGCATCCAAAGAACACCATACCTACTGTGAAGCATGGGGGTGGAAACATCATGCTTTGGGGCTGTTTTTCTGTAAAGGGACCAGGACGACAGATCCGTGTAAAGGAAAGAATGAATGGGGCCATGTATCGTGACATTTTGAGTGAAAACTTCCTTCCATCAGCAAGGGCATTGAAGATGAAACGTGGCTGGGTCTTTCAGCATGACAATGATCCCAAACACACCGTCCGGGCAACGAAGGAGTGGCTTCGTAAGAAGCATTTCAAGGTCCTGGAGTGGCCTAGCCAGTCTCCAGATCTCAACCCCATAGAAAATCTTTGGAGGGAGTTGAAAGTCCGTGTTGCCCAGCGACAGCCCCAAAACATCACTGCTCTAGAGGAGATCTGCATGGAGGAATGGGCCAAAATACCAGCAACAGTGTGTGAAAACCTTGTGAAGACTTACAGAAAACGTTTGACCTGTGTCATTGCCAACAAAGGGTATATAACAAAGCATTGAGAAACTTTTGTTATTGACCAAATACTTATTTTCCACCATAATTTGCAAATAAATTCATTAATAATCCTACAATGTGATTTTCTGGATTTTTTTTCTCATTTTGTCTGTCATAGTTGACGTGTACCTATGATGAAAATGACAGGCCTCTCGCATCTTTTTAAGTGGGAGAACATGCACAATTGGTGGCTGACTAAATACTTTTTCCCCCCACTGTATCCCTTTGATACTTGATACCTTTTCGATAAATGGAATCCGCAGTTGGGGGAAACAGAGCTACTGGCTGCCTCACCACCGTTGTTATTGTTTTTGTTGCCGAGAGGAGTCGCGCAGCATGGTAAAAAGCATTGCTGTACATATTGTGCTCTTCTATCACGCGTGCAATGATCTCAGAGGGGAAAAAACGTGTTTGTTGTTTGCAGTAACTTCTTAGTTGTTGTAATATCGCAAACGAACGTGGCTGTTTCACCATTAATTTAAATTACTAAAGCCATTGTCAAAGCTTAGAAGGCATGAATCATGGTATGGATACACAGGCATATTGCATATAATAACCAAGGCCAGGAGGTTTTTGCTGACTATGTGACCAGGTAAAACTATGTGGCCTGCAGGGCAAAGTAGTTCAAATTTTCCACTCTCTCTTCATCATTTCTGTAACTTGACTTCTCAAATTCAAATTATTTGTAATTGTTATTAGTCCTACCTATTTAAGTCAGTTAATGTCATTTATGTCTTCCTTAGGTGAAATACTCCCTGACACCATGTAACACTGATGCCGAATTAATAACCTCTTGAACGTTACTGCAAAATGTAGATTTCCACCTATATAGACATACCCAAGATAATTTATATTTTCATGAGATGGCCATAAACAATAACTAGTATTGCTGCATAGTTCTAGAAAGGTCTGGAACTCACCTTTTTGGTAAAAATAGTTATAAATTGCTGAGGTGTACTTACTTTTGAAGACACAAGCTCAAGTACATTGTTAAATATTTAAAATCATATATCATTATTTTCCTATTCAACAAAAGTGGGGGAATAGGGTTTGAAATGACTGAAATTATTTCTAAATACAGTAACAATCAAATTATAAATGACTTGCTATAAGATTTCACCTTTCTTATAACTGTAAAATAAATATGATCATAGTACAAATTTGGCCCCATTTCATATAACTGATGACAGAGCATTTTCTGCCAAGCCTCCTCTGAGAGATGCAGAGACGCCATTCGAATGTCTGCAGACTTGTTACAACTTCAGCTTTACGCACAAAGTGATTTCGTTCCTCAATGACCAAGAGAACATGTTTTGGTTAAAATTTTACGAAAGTATTTATTATTTTTTCATGTTGAGAGCTCTAAATCCGGCTGAGAATATCACAGTGAGATAAACCCACGATTGCTGAAGTCGCCAGACTGCCACCTTTAAAATGCCGTGTCCCAGGCTGGGCTTAGTTGCTCAGAGGGAGATGAAATCGATTCTTTGTCTGGATAGGCCAGAAAATGTGACACGTCACACCCTAGGTAAATGTTGGGTGTGAAACCTGACACTTCAAGTCAGGTACGCTGACAGAGTGATAGCAGAAAGCAGATGGGTGGGGCTTTCTGGCACTATAAGGCACTGGACCCTGTGACGTTCACATAGCACTTTGTACACTAAAATATCGTCATTAAGGATTCTGTGAAGACAGAGGCATGCTGTTGCTGTTCCCTCGACTGTGTCATTTATTTTGACCAATTCAAACCCGCAGCCATCTCTAAAACTAGACACAATTTGAGCTATTGGCTCTGTAATCAGCAGTGTCGTTAAACATCATAATGAGGCACTTTGATCCTATTTCACAGCTTAACAGCCTGAATTCAACTATCAACACCCAATAAAACACAATAGAACAAAGCTAATTTATCACTTGGCAGAAACAATTCACACATGCAGCGTTATATTGCAGTAAATGTTAAGTAAAAGGCTGGTTAGCTCACCGGTTTTAGGATCCACAGAGAAGTAAGGCTGTCCCTGCAGTATGCTATACACAATCTTGGCACTGTTCCCATAGGTGGGGTCGTCTGCATCTGTGGCTGTGACCTGAAACACTGATGTGCCTGCATGGAAGGAAAGGTTGTATCAGTACTGCATTTCCACACAAAACCCATACAACTAAAGTACAATGTGCCATGACTACAGTACAAACTACATTTACATACTGTTGCACAACTCACTATATTGTCAAGGTTTTCTTATTGTAAAACTACATGAAAAAAAGACCACAGAGTGTTTTGTATCGCATAAAGTGAGGCCACTCCCAATTGATCAAAATCATGTATCGGGACCGTCAAAATCCATTTACAGAGTTGTGCATCAATGCCTGACTGCCTCTGTGATGCAGCAGGGATCTGCAACAATACTGATGACTCAGCCAATGGTGTGACTGGTCTCACAATCAGGGTACAAAGCTGGCTGCCTCCAGTCAGGTGCACCCAGCGAATTAAAAGTATGTTTTCAGTATTCGACCTTACCAACGTCGGCCATCTCGGGAACAGCAGCAGCAAATGGGCCATCTGGAAACATGGGCGCGTTGTCGTTGACATCCTGGACCTTGATAATGAATTCAGACTCTGGCTCTAGAGATCTGTTGGTGTAACGATCGATGGCCTGGGCATGTAAGACATACTGGCCCTTCTTCTCCCGGTCCAGGCTCTTGGTGGCATGGATGTCCCCTGTGACCTCATCGATGACAAATATTGTACCAGCCTCCTCTCCAGACAGCAGGTATCTGACTGAGCCATCTCCTTTGTCTGAGTTGGAGTGCAGCTGGAAAGGAATATATGTTACAATACTCATGTGAACATAGAAAATAATACACAGGTATAGTCACCTCACCATCAGGGTTGAGGTATTTTCTAGCATAGTCAGTTTAGAGAAGGAACTAAAATTGTCCATGAGGATTTCAAATGGAAGTGACTCAACCATCCCTTAAAGGAGGTTTGCCACAGGGGAATGTTACAGAATGTCAGTGAAGGCCTACAAGTAGCCTGGGACCTGACTGTTTCTGCATTGAACAACACAGTAAAAGGAAACTTCTGATAGCTATCACTGCATACCATTTCAGTGTTTTTTCTGTTTGTAGTGTAGACATGACTAATTCATACACATATGTTATGGGGAATTCCCTGCTATACCATAGATTGGAGAACCTTAACAATGCATGCACTAGTAAACAAACCATGCATCACTATTGTCTGACATCTCACATGCAGTCTACATTATTCAAAGACAATCCACACTCATCAATTATTTGGCACTAGGATAATATATATATATATATACACAGTGGGGGAAAAAAGTATTTAGTCAGCCACCAATTGTACAAGTTCTCCCACTTAAAAAGATGAGAGAGGCCTGTAATTTTCATCATAGGTACACGTCAACTATGACAGACAAATTGAGCATTTTTTTCTCCAGAAAATCACATTGTAGGATTTTTAATGAATTTATTTGCAAATTATGGTGGAAAATAAGTATTTGGTCACCTACAAACAAGCAAGATTTCTGGCTCTCACAGACCTGTAACTTCTTCTTTGAGAGGCTCCTCTGTCCTCCACTCGTTACCTGTATTAATGGCACCTGTTTGAACTTGTTATCAGTATAAAAGACACCTGTCCACAACCTCAAACAGTCACACTCCAAACTCCACTATGGCCAAGACCAAAGAGCTGTCAAAGGACACCAGAAACAAAATTGTAGACCTGCACCAGGCTGGGAAGACTGAATCTGCAATAGGTAAGCAGCTTGGTTTGAAGAAATCAACTGTGGGAGCAATTATTAGGAAATGGAAGACATACAAGACCACTGATAATCTCCCTTGATCTGGGGCTCCACGCAAGATCTCACCCCGTGGGGTCAAAATGATCACAAGAACGGTGAGCAAAAATCCCAGAACCACACGGGGGGACCTAGTGAATGACCTGCAGAGAGCTGGGACCAAAGTAACAAAGCCTACCATCAGTAACACACAACGCCGCCAGGGACTCAAATCCTGCAGTGCCAGATGTGTCCCCCTGCTTAAGCCAGTACATGTCCAGGCCCGTCTGAAGTTTGCTAGAGTGCATTTGGATGATCCAGAAGAGGATTGGGAGAATGTCATATGGTTAGATGAAACCAAAATAGAACTTTTTGGTAAAAACTCAACTCGTCGTGTTTGGAGGACAAAGAATGCTGAGTTGCATCCAAAGAACACCATACCTACTGTGAAGCATGGGGGTGGAAACATCATGCTTTGGGTCTGTTTTTCTGTAAAGGGACCAGGACGACTGATCCGTGTAAAGGAAAGAATGAATGGGGCCATGTATCGTGAGATTTTGAGTGAAAACCTCCTTCCATCAGCAAGGGCATTGAAGATTAAACGTGGCTGGGTCTTTCAGCATGACAATGATCCCAAACACACCGCCCGGGCAACGAAGGAGTGGCTTCGTAAGAAGCATTTCAAGGTCCTGGAGTGGCCTAGCCAGTCTCCAGATCTCAACCCCATAAAACATCTTTGGAGGGAGTTGAAAGTCCGTGTTGCCCAGCGACAGCCCCAAAACATCACTGCTCTAGAGGAGATCTGCATGGAGGAATGGGCCAAAATACCAGCAACAGTGTGTGAAAACCTTGTGAAGACTTACAGAAAACGTTTGACCTGTGTCATTGCCAACAAAGGGTATATAACAAAGTATTGAGAAACTTTTGTTATTGACCAAATACTTATTTTCCACCATAATTTGCAAATAAATTCATTAATAATCCTACAATGTGATTTTCTGGAAAAACATTTCTCATTTTGTCTGTCATAGTTGACGTGTACCTATGATGAAAATTACAGGCCTCTCTCATCTTTTTAAGTGGGAGAACTTGCACAATTGGTGGCTGACTAAATACTTTTTTTCCCCACTGTGTATATATATATATATATATATATATATATATATAAACATACACAGTGCTATGAAAAAGTATTTGCCCCCTTTCTAATTTTCTATACTTTTGCATATTTGTGATACTGAATGTTATCAGATCTTCAACCAAAACCTAATATCAGATAAAGGGAACATAAGTGAACAAATAACACAACAATTACATATTTATTTCATAAACAAAGTTATGCAACACCCAATTCCCCTGTGTGAAAAAAAGTAATTGCCCCCTTACTGTCATGAGCCTCTCACTCCACCGGGTTACCACCTTAATTTTCTTCCACTCTGCTCACCACTCTCTCTACTCAGCCTAACTAGCTCCACCTGTCCCTGCTCTGCTCTGCTCTAATTACTCTGCCAGCTGCGCTGCATTACCCACTACCTCTCCCAGTATTTAAGGCCCTGTCTTTCAGCTCTCCGGTGTCAGATCGTCTGCAAAGCTCACACCCGGAACCTGTTTGCTCGCGCTTCTGGCTCACCCTGGTTTTGTGACCCCGGACCTGCCTGATTTTTGGATACTCTTCTGCCCCAGGAGATCCAGACCTGCTTCTGCCATAACGACTTCTGACTACTCTGCAATCCCGGTAACTCTGACCAGCCTTCTGCCTTGCTACTACGTATTTTGGATTTCCCTTGAACTGTACTGCTGCCTTGTTTCATTCCGCCCTGTTGTGTCTGTGTCTCCCCCCCCCAGGACTTCTGGACCACCCACCACCGGCTTCATAGGACGCATCGCTGCCACTGGGGGGGGCACAGACCCAGCACATTGGACGGGATCCCTGTTACCCCTGGAGCCTTCATTCACTCCCTACTTCCCTTTTCCCTTAAGTTTTAATAAACTTTCTGGTGTGACGCAATTGTGGTCCTCTGGTCGTCTGTCTGAACCGTGACAGTACGATCTGACCATTATGGACTCAGCGCACACTTTCCCCGACATGGAAACCGATGAGCATGAGCAGCAGTTCCAGCAGCAGCAACAACAACTCGCCATGATCATTCAACTCCTCACCAACCTTACCCCAGCCAGTCTGCCCACCAGCCCTGCCCCCGAGTTACCTGCCCCGGTCATTGCAGCCGCTGCTCCGGAACCCAAGATTGGAAACCCCGAGCGGTTCAACGGCGATTCAACCCAGGTCCGGCCATTCCTGACTAGCTGCCGACTTCAGTTCTCCTTGCAGCCAAGGACCTTCGCCACGGAGGGGGCTAAAGTTGGGTATGCCATCACTCACCTGACGGGCCGAGCTCGACTCTGGGGAACAGCAGAGTTCGAACGTCAAACCCCCGCATGTGCAACCTTCGACCTGTTTGCTGAGGAGATGCTGAAGGTGTTTGACCTGGATTCACCAACCGCAGAGGCGTCTCGTGAACTGTTCAGTATTCGACAAGGCAGACGTACAGTCGCAGACCATTCCATCGACTTCCGAACCCTGGCTAGACGAAGTTCTTGGAACACACCATCGTTGGTGGACGCGTTCTTCCATAGTTTGGCTGACTATATCAAGGACGAGTTGGTCTCCCATGAACTGCCTTCCACTCTTGATGAAGCCATCGCACTGACTGTCAGGATCGACAGAAGGATACAGACCCGTCGTCGTGAGAGGGGGCGCCAAGGTCCACCTACTACCGGCATTCGGAGAGATCCGACTGGGCTCCTGTCATCTACTGCCACTCACCCAGGTCAGCTTGATCAGTCTGAGCCTATGGAGATTGGGCGAGCCTCTCTCACTCCTGCAGAGCGCCAGCGCCGCTTCACCTCAAACCTCTGCCTCTATTGTGGAGGTGATGGACATCGTGTGGTAACCTGCCCTTTAAAGGGCCGGAGCTCACCGGGCATAGAGGGAGTCCGGTTGAGTTCAATGACCATCCAGTCCTCCGACCGCAAACCCCTGCTGCAAGTTCACCTCCGCCTCTCTGACTCAACTCACACCCTGGCTGCTCTGGTGGATTCTGGCGCCGAAGCCAACATAATGGACATCAAGCTGGCACGCCAACTGGGACTGGAGAACCTCCGTTTGACACCTCCTATTCCTGCCCGGGCACTGGACGGACACTTACTCGGATCGGTCACTCATGTCACGGCCCCGGTCTCGATGGGTCTGTCCGGAAACCATCAAGAAACTATCCAGTTTCACCTGCTCCCCTCTCCAGGCCAACCCCTCATCCTGGGTTACCCATGGCTCCGCCGGCACAACCCTCAGCTCGACTGGGTGACCGGGGTGATCAGGGAGTGGGGAGAGGACTGCCACCGAACCTGCCTGCTTGCTGCCGCACTACCCCCTCGGCCAGTACCTACTAACTCCGCTCCTGACCTCTCCAATGTCCCAGAATGCTACCATGGTCTCAGAGAGGTGTTTAACAAAGCTAGAGCCACATCTCTGCCCCCTCACCGACCGTACGACTGTGCCATCGACCTCCTCCCTGGAACAGCCCCTCCAAAGGGTCGTCTTTATTCGTTGTCTGCTCCTGAAAGAAAGTCCATGGAGGACTACATCAATGGCTCTCTGTCCGCAGGATTAATCCGTTCATCTTCATCTCCTGCTGGTGCTGGCTTCTTCTTTGTGGGGAAGAAGGACGGATCCCTTCGCCCCTGCATCGACTACAGGGGACTCAACGACATCACAGTGAAAAACCGTTACCCTCTGCCTCTGCTCACCTCTGCTTTTGAGTTGCTCCAGGGAGCCACTGTTTTTACCAAGTTGGATCTCAGAAACGCTTACCACCTAGTGCGGATCCGGGAGGGAGATGAATGGAAAACCGCATTCAATACACCAACAGGCCACTACGAGTATCTGGTTATGCCTTTTGGCCTCACCAATGCTCCTGCTGTGTTCCAGGCTCTAGTGAATGATGTACTGCGGGACATGTTAAACAAGTTTGTCTTCGTTTACCTGGATGACATCTTAATCTACTCCAGAAACCTGTCTGAACACACCCGCCATGTCCAGCAAGTCCTTCATCGTCTTCTGGAGAATTCCCTCTACGCCAAGGCAGAGAAATGTGAGTTTCACGTCAAGACAGTGGCCTTCCTGGGGTACATAGTGGCAGAGGGAAGTATCCAAATGGATCCTGCCAAAGTATCAGCAGTCACTTCATGGCCAGTTCCGGAGAACAGAAAGAAGCTGCAACAGTTTCTGGGGTTTGCTAACTTCTATAGAAAGTTTATCCGGAACTACAGTACCGTTGCTGCCCCTCTCACTGCTCTAACCAGCACCAAGCAACCCTTCACCTGGACCCCAGCAGCCGACAAAGCCTTCAGTACCCTCAAGGTGAGGTTCACCTCCGCTCCCATCCTCCAGATGCCTGATGTGGACCGGCAATTCATTGTGGAGGTGGACGCCTCGGATGTGGGAGTTGGTGCTGTGATTTCTCAGTGGGCTGCGGAGGATAGGAAGCTCCATCCCTGTGCCTTTTTCTCACGTCGGTTGTCCCCCTCTGAGTGCAATTACGACATAGGGAACCGTGAGCTGCTGGCTGTGAAGCTTGCCTTGGAGGAGTGGCGTCACTGGCTGGAGGGGTCCACCATTCCATTTCTCGTTTGGACCGATCATAAGAACTTGGAGTACATCCGCACGGCCAAACGGTTGAACTCCAGGCAGTCCCGCTGGGCCCTGTTCTTCACCAGGTTTAATTTCACTCTGTCATACCGGCCTGGATCACGCAACACCAAGCCAGACGCCCTCTCCCGTCAATTCCAGAAGGATGACACCCCCTCCAAGGACCCTGTGTCGATTCTGCCAAGTCCCTGCATCGTTGCAGCTCTGACCTGGGCTGTTGAGGAACAGGTGCTGGAGGCTCTCCGTAACCAGCCAGGTCCCAGCACTTGCCCAGCTGACCGCCTTTTTGTCCCCGAAGACCTGAGGTCCCAGGTCGTTCAGTGGGGACATGACTCCCGCCTAGCTTGTCACCCTGGCTCCACCCGCACTTACAACCTGCTCGCCCAGAGGTTCTGGTGGCCCTCTCTGAGAAAGGATGTACGGGAATTCGTCCAAGCCTGCCCCATCTGCAACCAACACAAGTCGTCCTGCCAGCCCCCAGCCGGATTGCTGCAGCCCCTGCCTGTGCCCAGACGTCCCTGGTCTCACATCGCCCTTGACTTTGTCACGGGGCTGCCCCCTTCAAGTGGCATGACCGTCATTCTCACCATAGTTGACCGTTTCAGCAAGATGGCACACTTCATTCCCCTCCCCAAGCTCCCAACCGCCAAGGAGACCGCCCAGGTGGTCCTGGAACACGTCTTCCGGATCCACGGACTGCCAAAGGATGTAGTTTCTGACCGTGGTCCACAATTCTCCTCCGCTTTTTGGAAGGAGTTCTGTCACCTGCTGGGAGCCACAGTCAGTCTGACTTCCGGATTCCATCCCCAATCCAATGGGCAGTCAGAACGGGCTAATCAGGAGCTCGAGAAGGCACTGCGATGCATGACTTCACGCAACCCCCACTCCTGGTCGCAGCAATTGACATGGGTGGAGTACGCACACAATTCTCTGACCTGCTCTGCCATCGGTATGTCCCCTTTCCAATGTGTTTATGGATACCAGCCTCCTCTATTTGCCAGCCAGGAAGAGGAGGTTACTTGCCCATCTGCACTTGCTTTTGCCCGTCGATGTCGCCGCACCTGGTCACAAGCCCGAGCCACACTCCTCAGATCCGTTGCCAGCTACACTACCGGGGCCAACCGTCGGAGAATTCCTGCTCCCACCTACCATGTTGGTCAAAGGGTGTGGTTGTCATCGAAGAACCTGCCACTCAGGGTGGAGTCGCAGAAGCTGGCACCTCGGTTCATTGGCCCATTCCCTATCATAAGAGTGATTAGCCCAACTGCTGTCCGGCTCCAACTGCCTAATTCCCTGAGGGTGCACCCCACTTTCCATGTGTCTAAGATTAAGCCCATCCATGAGAGTCCGCTGGTCCCTGCTGCGCCTTGTCCTCCTCCTCCACGGCTCGTCGAGGGTGGTCTGGTTTACACCGTCCGCCGCCTGCTTCGGTCCAGACGGAGGGGTAGGGGTCTCCAGTACCTCATTGACTGGGAGGGCTATGGACCTGAGGAAAGGACCTGGGTGCCAGCTAGTCGGATTGTGGATAGGACTCTCATCACCGCTTTCCACCAACGGCATCCTGATCAACCTGCAATCCGTAGGGGCCGCCCCAGAGGGGTCCCTAACCGTCCTGCCCGCTCGGCTTCCTGTCCTGTGCCTGATCCTGTCTCGGGACCTGTCCCATCTCCCGACCACGGCCCTCCGGCTTCCTCCGAGGATGAGGACGTTCACTCGGACCGTTCGGAGGAGTTCTAGCCCTCCTCCGGCTCCCCTCCTCCCGCCCGGCGTGGTGTTGCTCTTGGGACTTCTGGGGCCGTCCCTTGGGGGGGGGGTTCTGTCATGAGCCTCTCACTCCACCGGGTTACCACCTTAATTTTCTTCCACTCTGCTCACCACTCTCTCTACTCAGCCTAACTAGCTCCACCTGTCCCTGCTCTGCTCTGCTCTAATTACTCTGCCAGCTGCGCTGCATTACCCACTACCTCTCCCAGTATTTAAGGCCCTGTCTTTCAGCTCTCCGGTGTCAGATCGTCTGCAAAGCTCACACCCGGAACCTGTTTGCTCGCGCTTCTGGCTCACCCTGGTTTTGTGACCCCGGACCTGCCTGATTTTTGGATACTCTTCTGCCCCAGGAGATCCAGACCTGCTTCTGCCATAACGACTTCTGACTACTCTGCAATCCCGGTAACTCTGACCAGCCTTCTGCCTTGCTACTACGTATTTTGGATTTCCCTTGAACTGTACTGCTGCCTTGTTTCATTCCGCCCTGTTGTGTCTGTGTCTCCCCCCCCCAGGACTTCTGGACCACCCACCACCGGCTTCATAGGACGCATCGCTGCCACTGGGGGGGGCACAGACCCAGCACATTGGACGGGATCCCTGTTACCCCTGGAGCCTTCATTCACTCCCTACTTCCCTTTTCCCTTAAGTTTTAATAAACTTTCTGGTGTGACGCAATTGTGGTCCTCTGGTCGTCTGTCTGAACCGTGACACTTACACTCAATAACTGGTTGTGCTACCTTTAGCTGCAATGACTCCAACCAAATGCTTCCTGTAGTTGTTGATCAGTTTCTCACGTCGCTGTGGAGGAATTTTTGCCCACTCTTCCATGCAGAACTGCTTTAACTCAGTGACGTGTGTGTTTTCAAACACGAACTGCTCATTTCAAGTCCTGCCACAACATCTCAATTGGGATTAGGTCTGGACTTTGACTAGGCCATTCCAAAACTTCCAATTTGTTGCTTTTTAGCAATTTTCATGTAGACTTGATTGGATATATTGAAGAAACATCTCAAGACATCAGTCAGGAAGTTAAAGCTTGGTCGCAAATGGGTCTTCCAAATGGACAATGACCCCAAGCATACTTCCAAAGTTGTGGCAAAATGGCTTAAGGACAACAAAGTCAAGGTATTGGAGTGGCCATCACAAAGCCCTGACCTCAATCCTATAGAACATTCGTGGGCAGATTTGAAAAGGAGGCCTACAAACCTGACTCAGTTACACCAGCTCTGTCAGGAGGAATGGGCCAAAATTCACCCAACTTATTGTGGGAAGCTTGTGGAAGGCTACCCGACACGTTTGACCCAAGTTAAACAATTTAAAGGCAATGCTACCAAATACTAATTGAGTGTATGTAAACTTCTGACCCATTGGGAATGTGATGAAAGAAATAAAAGCTGAAATAAATCATCAATCTACTATTCTGACATTTCACATTCTTAAAATAAAGTGGTGATCCTAACTGACTTAAGTCAGGGAATTTTTACGAGGATTAAATGTCAGGAATTGTGAAAAACTGAGTTTAAATGTTTTTGGCTAAGGTGTATGTAAACTTCCGACTTCAACTGTATGAGTTATTTCATAATGTTAATGTCTTCACCATTATTCTACCATGTAAGAAATAGTAAAAATAAAGAAAAACCCTTGAATGAGTAGGTGTCCAAACCTTTGACTGGTAGTGTACATAATATATAATCTATATAAAAACAATGTTCCAACTCTGTTGTAGAATTTTCAAAACAAGAAGAAGACAAGACGCTGCCTTGACATTTTGAGGCTGATGTATTTCCCTTGGTAGCCTAGCAGAACAAAGCCAATGCAATGTGTAAAATATGAATAAAACACTGGGGGCATGGAACACTTAATCATTCAAACAGGTTAATCCAACTCTATCCGGATTAGTTGTGCTGCACTGAGTTGCATCATTGCAAATGAAATCTGTTATACTTTGTTGACATGTCGTCTAAGTATTTTGGCCTCGTGCCTGCCGTGTCTGGCAAAAGTTTTTTTTATAAACACTTAAACATTGAATGTGGGGTGACAGGTTTGTTTGAGAAAGGTGTGAAGAGGGATCAGATGGAATATCATAAATATAGCAACCAAAATAGGACGTCTCCATTCATATCAATACACCACTTCTTAAGAACATGGGCTGTATCCCAATAATCTCTAATTTCTCCCAATGTGTGCACTTGTTCACTTCCCCTCATACATTTGAATGGAAATTAAGGGTATACGGAAACTCCCTCAAGCCCATGCCTTCACCAATCTAATGCTTTTACATTTGTGGGGCGTAGTAAACAAGTGCACACTTCAGGAGGAAGGAGACATTATTGGGAAACTGTAGGGGGTTCTGTAAGGAGGGAAGTGAATGATGGAAAACAAACCATTAAAGAAAAAGTGTGAATCCCTTGACAGCACCAAAGCTGTGGAAGCCGGCTTGCATCATCTGTATAAGAACACAACTGGCCAGCCAAGTCAGTTATCCTATCATGAA